>NW_010261007.1:123995-149436 GCF_000690775.1 Eurypyga helias
CAGCTTCCTTGTAGCCCCTTCAGGTACTGGAAGGCTTCAATAAGGCCTCCCCAGAGCCTTCTCTTCTCCGGGCTGAACAAGCCCAACTCTCTCAGCCTGTCCCCATAGCAGAGGTGCTCCACTTCTCTGAGCATCTTCGCGGCCTCCTCTGGACTCGCTCCAACTCGCTCCAAGGTCTATATCCTTCTGATGTTGAGAGCTCCACAGCTGGATGTAGCACTCCAGGTGGGGTCTCACAAGAACAGAGTAGAGGGGGAGAATCATGCTCCCTGCCATGTCACTTGCCTTGGACCTAACAACCAAGTGGCCTAAGGGTGAGTTAGTACAGTTTGCTGTTCCCATGGAAAAGTGTTCCACCAAAAGAAAAAAGAAAAATAAAAATTTTCTGCTGCATCAGTTCACTGAACCATCTCATCCTCTGTTAGAGCTGACACAAAAAAAGGGAAAAAACATTAGAGGCCAACAGCTTCATGATACATTTTGTAAGATCTATGACCAATTTTTACACTGTGTATTTATTCCTCCTTTCCATTAACATGAGGCATATGTATATGATCCTTTTAGTGTAAAAGTTTTATTTCTCTTATTTCACACCTTCTCAGGAACTTTCTCCTAGACATCTTTTATATTTCTTGCAACTTCAAACCCTTTGGTGGACAGAGAGGTTTCATCCTCCACTCTGCTGCACCGTCTGCTTCTGGTGGTTGCTTGCAGCTAAAACAGGTCTTTTTTCAGCAAAACTTCTGCTTTGCAATACCTGCAAATTAAGCCCACCTACTGAATATAATGATCATCTTCAGGTAGTTTAAAAGGTGATCCTTGTGTGCAGTAATTTTGATAATTCTTGCCTTTTGCTTCTTGTGACAACATATTGTGGAAAATAGGCATATACCAGTATTGAAAAAAATAACTGCATTTAAAAAAATATATATAAATAATTCTTTCAAAGGGCGAAGGTACTAAATACAGTAGCTCTCTCATTATATAATTGTTTAGAAAATAGAGTAGGGAATCAGTAGCTGTTGTGAACAAAAAACTAAGGCATAGAAATGTCTTGGGGAAAAAATGACTAAGATGAAATCCTGATACTTTAAGAGTCAATTTCCCATTGATTCCTATGAGGCCTAGAATTTATCTCTAGCATTTGTGCTAATTATGCTTACTATTAACTCTTTCATCCTGTCCACAAGACTGTAAACTTTAATTTCCTATTTTCCTTCTTAGAGAAATCTGGGGGTGCACAACATTCACTCCTATCGACTTCAACAGCCTCCAAGCCAGAGGTCAGCATCTTTTAAGTCATGTGGTTACATGCTTAAAAATGCTTCATCCCAAATCATTTCTTATTTTCTCCATGGCAATGGGAGGGAGGGTTAAAATATGACACTTGGAGTTTACCTGCGGATTCTGTTGCAAAAGCCCCAGAACGGTACTTGATGCTATGAGCTACTTTTACTTTACTCATAGCTCAGTGTCTGAGCTCCTTCACATTTTTTACATATGAAAAAATAATTTTGTGCAGCCTTTCATCTTTATGAGCTTTCATGGTGTTCACTGTGAAACAGTTCTGGGGAAACCTGGAATTTGAAAGTGGTTAATGAGGCTGCCATGTTGCCATTAATTTAATGGAGAAGCACAGAAGGTACCTATCCATAGTAACGACAGAAATGATGTCAGACACTACCCAATTTCTTTCATCTCCTGAAAACACACCCTGAAAGAGATCTAAAATATGAATAGTGGAGAAAAATTAGTATCAAATTGGGTATCCATAGCTCTTGTTCTGCAGTGCAATGTAACACCCAGAGGCTTAACATTTTAGTTCTTAATTTTTAAATAGTTAAACAAGCTATTGTCAACTGACTCTGCTGCAGCGTCCCTTATCATCGGGTATGGTACAAATGTTCCAGGTTATTCCAATACCGAAGTGGGAAGGAGAAAACCCAAAAGCTATAAATAAGACAGTATTTAATAGCATAAAAAAGAATTCAAAGCAATTACCAGATAAGTTGTGTTTTACATAAACACAGGAGTGTTAAAACTGATTTAATATGCTTTTGTAAATAAAGGATAACATCCAAGAATGCATGTTTATCTTTTGAGAACAGACAAGTGTTCCATCTGCCAGTAGCCTCTGACTACAAGGCTAGGTTTTTATCTTCTTGTGTATTTTCCACGCCTAGTAATCAACAGTGATCTTTCCCATGTGGAACTGTTTTGGCATTCTGACTTCATTTTAATCTTATTTTTAGTTAGCTACAATTGCACCTTAACATATGATTCATAAAAAGCAAAATTAGATTGCTAGAGTCTGGGTCTTAACCAGTTTTGTGCTATCTGCTTTCCTGCACTAATGGTTCAAATAAATCAACGCTGAGACAGTGGAATTCAGTGATAATAATCACCTGTACGTTTCCCCCCTCTTATCCTTCAGCACTTATGACAGTGAAAATTGCTGCTGTCTTCCTCAGGTGAGAAGGTGAGAAAAACTTGGCAGCGTGGTTATGTACCAATGATGTTGTTCGAGCTGCAAGCACTGCTGTATGATATGCATATGTGATAAAATTTCTGAGATGAAATATGATCACAAAAATCATTATGCCAGTTGTGGTTTCACTTAACCTTTTTAGCCCGTGAACATATTTGATGTTTTCTTACAGCAAATTTAATAAAATCAAACAACCCTAGACTTCCTGGCCACCACTGTCACTGTCGGTATGTACATCTTTGGAACTTGAATAGATGGAGGTAACTTACACAGTCTGTTCATGCTACCTTTGCTACTTACATTTTAATCCAGTATAAAGCAAATATACTTTCATCTTCTAGGCACTTAAGCTAATTACATTTAGCCAGAATCTCAGGTACTGGAATCAGTTCTATATACAGCCATTACAAAGCTAAACATCATAAAATCCAGATGCAAAAAACATGGCAACTTAGTCCAACAAATTTTTGTTGGCCTGAAACACAAACAAAACCATATCAACCACTGTAGCACTTCAGATGTCAAACTGTTAATAAGTTTTTTAAAATAAAAATTTATTTTACTATGATGGTTATATACATGTACATTGTTACTCAAATGTACTTTTATTCAAATATTAGAAGACGTTAGTCTAACTAGTATGTTGAATCTTTGAAATTACATACCCATGTGTTCAATTTCCCAGAACGTTAATCATAAGATATAAAGTAAATTTCAGTTTAATTTGATACTGTCTATGATTTTTTTCCATCAAAGGGATTTTCTGTATTTTCATTTCTATGCCACAAGTATTGGGGGAATTACTGCTTTTTTTCAAAAACCAATAGTAGAGTTTGTAATTACAAAGAGTCTTTTTCAAATCAATCCAACTTTTAACACTTGAGTTAGCCCTACAGATTTCTTTCCAAGCCATGCAAAACAGTAGATAAATAAAACCAAAAGAAAGAGCTCACACAAAAGGGTAGGGACATAATCTAGCTGCCTCGTTTTGGGCAAAATAACTCTTATATGTGCCAGATTGTGTGATATATTAGTCTCCTGTCTTGCACAGGTACATTAACACCCTAATTTGGGAGCATTTTACTTCATCCTGCACAGTGAAAACTGCTTTTAATATTTTTTTGCTATATGCAATTCAGTAACAACACAAATTACTTCAAGGTCTAGAAAAGATCGGTTTAGCTGTAGAGGCTTTTCAGGGCTGGATTCTTCTCTTATGTTGCTAGTGTAAAACTGTTCCAGCTTCAGTGTTCTGATTCCCGCTCTCACCTTTAGTTCATACTGCTGCTCATCGCCTTAGGCTCTGAGGCTGTTTACACAAAATAAGCCCTAATTACAGTACGGATTTTATAGGATCCGTAGCGCACCTCATTTTGGCAGTAAAAATTCCATTTAAGATAATCTGGGAGTTTTATTAATTCATTGTTTACCACCGGGTTCATTTAGTAGAAGGTGCGGTGCAAATGAGCGTGGGGTTCAGGTTCCTTTTGTTAGTAGACAAGTAATTTGAAAAATGATTGTCTAGCAATTTCTGGAGGCAGGCCGAGGGCTCGTCTGCTTTTGAATCATTATGAATCCTCAGTGCCTGTGAAGCAAACGTGACACCTAGAGTTCATCAGGGATTTCCTGTCACGTCATTTTCAATCAATGTCAGTTAGTCAAAATTAAAACTTCTCCAAACCAGTTCTAATGAAGGTGCAATTCTTGTCCAAAATAAGAGAAGGAGAGTAACCCACATTAGACTGGTCAGTGTGTGGGATATGAGAGAATAAGGTTCAGGATTTAGATCTAGTAATTAATTTCTATTTATTTAAACATATTTAAACAGCTCCTATAAAAAAGACTGAGAAGATCCACCTCAAAAGAAGCAGATGATGGAGTCATTCATGCGGGATTTTGAAGCCTGAGGCAGGACATGGGTGTAGTAGGACAAGCTGAAAATGCTAGTACTCCTTTTTGGCTGCAGACTATTGCCCCAGAGCTCTGCTGGATGAAAGAATCATGTTCATGTTGCCTCAGAAAAAGCCAGTTAAGTTAAATTAAATTGTTAGTGTAGGTGTTTTGGTATTGTCTGACACAGGCCAGAAAGTGCTTTTGTAATTCTTTCTCCACTTTCCTGCTGTCAGGGAGAAGGGTGGTTATGCACAGTAGGTGCTGCTTGAGCGGAGGACACTGTCCCTGCTGCTTTAGATTCAAGTCCTTTGCATCTCAAGCAGACCATGGTGTGGATTTTCTCGTAACACAGGTTTAGATCCTAACTACTGGTTCTCTCATCTGGCTTTGCTGTAAGATAGGAATTGTCTTTCCTTACCAGTCTTACTGGTAGCCATTATGTCACAGAAACTGGCAGTAAAAGCGGTGAGGAGCAGAAAGGTGAGATATTCCAGGATTCGACTCTGCTGCTGCCATGCAAAAAGCATGTTAATCTAAGTTTGGCTAAAAGCTGCCTAAGCAAAACGTTTATGTGGATACCATGATTTCAGCATCCAAACATCAAATTAAATGACAACTCTAACTTGACCAGTCCCCTAAACTCGATAAACTGCATGAAACTAGCTTTCACTGTAACACATTTATTTAAGCCTTTAAAAGCAGAGTGACTATGATTTTTTGTTGTTGTTATATTACTGCTGGAATTCCCTAAAATATGATTATTTCAAGGACAAAACCCAAAACAAAACCTAACCCATCAAAACGAGAGTAATAATACTGGCTTTTTGAAGGGAGGCAATGCCACACAAGTTACACTCCAACTTCTTCACAAGAAATTGCCAAATCATTTTAGTGTTTAGAGGGATTCCTTACTTCACCTAAGTAAGCAATAAACCAGCAATACAAAGTTTATAATGCCATTTTAACAACTTGTATTATTTCTTTTTCCCATGGATGCTGCAGGTTGTGAGCTTCTTCACAACCTTCCTGTGAGATTAAATTCATACACTTTGCCTAGGGAAAAGGTAAATATGCTTTCTGTCCTGTTAGCACGTCACACACTAGTATACATTGAGTCTAAACATCTTAAGTTTTGGCTCTCCTTGTGCTCTAATGCATGTTACTGTGCCTCAGCAGCAGTTATGCTCACAGGAAAGGTGTCCATATTAACCAAAAGAGTCAACATGACTTATAAACATCTTCAGACACACCACCTATATGTATTTGAGGAAATATGAATGTAAGTGAATTTTAGTAAGTATAATACCTTGCCTAGATAAGAAATCTACTAAATATATTTAAAATATTTACAAATTTATGTAGTTCTGTTGGTGCAAACCTTTGTTAAAATAAGCTTAATTTTCATAAATAAGTTAGGAGGGCAGGTCTGACGTTTCTTTGGTCAGTACAGTTTTTTGCACAGTGAGGGTCTGAATTAGCTGAAGCAAGTGGGCCAGTCTCAGTTTAAACTTGTAATAACTGATGACATCATAGATTTTCAAATGCATGCATAGCTCTGGATTACTTAGTTTCCACCAAAAGTCAACAGCAATCAGATGACTAGTTTCCAAGGTGACCCCTTCCTGTGCAATTCATTTTTCATAGACATTAGATTTCTAACTTACAAATACATTTTAAAGCAAAATAAAAGTAATTCTTTTTTTCACACACTGCTCATAAACTTACAGCTTGGTTTCTCCCACAGAGAAAGGGTCTGTGGGGAAAGGTGGGGCCCGAGATCAGTGTGCAGTGACTGTAGAATAAAGAGTCTGTTTTAATCTAAGTATTTGATCATACTCGAAGTATGATAAGCTATGCAGTGCCTTTATGTGATATGCTGCTGGGACAGTATTCAGACACCTAGAATGTCTCTTCTAGCCATACATTTGTTTTGGGATCAATTTGATGTCAGCATAAGTTTGCCATAATGCTTCATTAGAGTTAAAATTCAGAGGTCTTATTCTCCTGTAAAGTCAGGGTTCCCTGATGCAGCAAGGTCACATCTCCTTTCTGGCTCACTGGGCAAGGTGTCATAGGAACTCTCTGACACAGGGCATTCAAGGCCATTTATACTGGGAGTTCAGCCAGTGAAGGAGAATCAGGCTCGAGTCACTCAAGCTATACAATTCCCATGATGCAGCATGGCAATTGAAAGATAGAAGTGGCTGCAGCCCAAGACAAGGCATTTGGGCACGTATTTGTGAAAATGTCTATGCTTTAATATTCTTGGCATTAGTGACACTGCATTCCAAAGTAAGGCCCGGTTCTTCAGATGTCTGTCCTAATAAATAAGTTGCTTGAAAACATAATTTCCAATATAAAGCTAAAGAGGGAAACCTTTATTGTACTATTGAGCCAGCCATGTACTTCACTTCTTTAACCGGAATGACAGAAAAAGTATCTGTCAGCATTTTCTTAGACACTTAACACATTCAGCTTTTCCAAGTGACATGGAATTGCAATACTCATTGCAATACTTGAACTCTGTTAAAAACAGCAGATTCTTCTAAGAATGGGAGTGAACTCTCTTGTTTTTTCTTTTCTTTGTTTTTTTTCCCCAAAACACATAGTTTTAGTGAGGGTCCAGTGGGCCGTTAAGGACTGTCTTTATTTTGGCTTTCCTTTTGACTGAGCTCTTTATAAGAGATGATGTGTGGTTTCCCTTTAGAAGAAGAGGAGTTTTGTGAATAGTTAAGGGTAAAAAATTGAATTTGTTAGTGGTGCATTCCACACTTTTATGACTAAGCCCATAGCACATGTCTATGTAACTGGTACATAACATGATACTAAATCAGCCCGCATAACTAAATTGCAACATACCATTGATTTTAGTCACTAATAAAACACATACATGTGTTTCAAGTGGTTTTAATTATGTTTATTATTAAAGCATGTTTTCTCTGCTGCATTTCTATAAAGTTTTGATGTATGAAAGAATTTTGCTTCCAAATTTAAGCTTAACCATATTACTTGAGACATTTTTGGACCAGGCAAAGAGTGACAAATGGCCATTTACCAAACTGTTGTTCTTTTACCTCTTAAAGGTGCAACAGAAATCATGCCTGAGAGCTGGTGTTCAGGGAAAAATAACTAAAGGTCCAGCTGATTGCATGATAGGACTATGCGGTTAGCTTCACAAAAATGAACCACTTCTTGAGCTGAAGCCAGAACAATCTGTAAGCCTGACTAGCAAACTCACAGAAAACTGGCGCTCTGCCTCATTCTCTGTTCCCTTTTCTCGCTGATCCGGTAATTCCTACCTCTCTGATTCACTGTCCTCCACTCTTCATTTTGTTTTTTTTCCCTTCTCTGATGGCAGAACTCTAACTCACTCCCATTACTCCTTTCCTCTTTACCTGATCTTGCACAGCACAGTATGACTTGGTGACCTAGGTGTCTTCCTGCCCCATAGATGTGTTTTCTCCTCCAGTTTTGACATTTCCCCAAGTAATATTCTTCAGAGTAAATCTACTTAATCCCAGTAACTTTTTCCACATCTCTGACTCACTCCTTAAGTTTTCCATCATCCTGTATCCACTTCTCTCTCTCCTCAGATGGCATCTCACTGACATCTTTGGAAAGGAAATCAGCAGAGGCTTCTGCTTTGTCTTGCTTTCTCTTCTCCTCTCCAGCTTTATCTCCGTTTCCCTTGAGGCAGAGATGCTATGGTGGCTGTCTTCCATCTCAGATCCAGCAGCCCCATCCCATCACTTGATCACTCTTTTCCATTTTATCCATTACTCTTCCTATAGCTTTTGTCACTTGCCCCTTTCAGTACAATCCAGCTTCAGTCTACTCCACAGTCACCTCCCCACCTTTGTCTCTCCAGCAAATGCCTTATTTACTTTTTACTTTGTACGTTCACTGAAACAGTTTCTCTCCTCTGGTTCCATCATAGAATATCTTCCAGTCAACATTTTTTGTATTTTGCAAAAACAGTAACTACCAAAGTTTCTTCACACCTTTAGATCACATATCCTTATCCTGCTTAGTAACTCACATTCAATTTCAAGTAGTGGCTCATATATTTTAACAAGAACATAATGGCCCTGACAGCAATTTATATTCACATAATAAATTTTAAAACAATTACTTTCATTCCTTTGCCTACTTTGTCCATTACACTTGTGAGGTACTATCCACAAACATCAACAGGACACAGCTTCTTCACGCTCTTCTCTTTCTGTGATGTCTGTGGATATTCAGACAATTTCTAGATTACTGGCCTGCAGAGACCTTTACTTTTCACTACTTTTATTAATTAATCTGATATAACCTAGGTGCCTTGGACTCATTTGTCTGAATCTGCTCCTTTGTTTCATCATTAGATGATTTTTCAGGCAATATTCTGCTTTTTTTCCATTCTTCATAGGACTCTTCCCACCGTGGGGTCTCAGTCCATGACTAAGGCACTTCAGTAATAACATACCTTAAAGGCTTAACTGAATTACAGCTGTATCTAAATGAACATAATTGTTAATAAACCAGACTCCTATTTTTATTGGAATTGTTTGAATTTAAGGCCTTTTTTGAGTAATTTACTCCTCTTTGTAATTAAAGATAGTGAGAAACATATGGTTACGCTTTTTGATCTGAACAGCTAGCCATATTTTGAGATCTTATAGGTTATTCCCATTTGATGGAGAAATTGATAGGGTAAATTTTCTTTGATGTTTATTTATGGCTATCTCTGAGAAGCTTTATTTCCAAGAAAGAAATTCCTGCTTTTTTGAAACCATCAGAATTCAAGCTACCAGAAAAAAATACATCCTCCATTCAGTAGCCAAACAATAATGCACTGCAGACTTCTCCTAGAGAATATGCTAGCATTGGTTCTTTTCCATTCTTCAATCTATTTCTGAGCTTTGCTTCACTTCTCAATTTGAAGTCTTTTCTACATACACATATATCCATGCATGTGCGAGCTAAGCAAAACTGCTTCACTATTTTTATTTGGGTTTGTGTTTTGAGTCTGAAGGTTGCTGCTTGTCTACATGGAGGAGTTGAATGACCTCTTACAACTATTATGAATAAACAGCAAGTACATTCTTGTCCCAATAATGCATCTATTAAACTGAGTTTACTTTTAAGAACTGAATGCAGATACATTTACCATGGCCTTGAACACATCCAGGGATGGGGCATCCACAGCTTCTCTGGGCAACCTGTTCCAGTGCCTCACCACCCTCTCTGTGAAGAACTTCTTCCTTACATCTAATCTAAATCTCTCCGCTTTCAATTGAAACCTGTTACCCCTTGTCTTGTCACTACAGGCCCTTGTAAAAAGTGTGTCCCCCCCCAAGCTTCCTTGTAGGCCACTTCAGAGACTGGAAGGTGCTATAAGATCTCCCTGGATCCTTCTGAACAACTCCAACTCTCTCAGCCTACCCCCATGGGAGAGGTGCTCCAACCCTCTGATCATCTTCATGGTCTCTTCTGACTCACTCCAACCAGTCAATATTCCTTCTTATGTAGGGGGCCCCAAGGCTGGACGCAGCACTCCAGGTGGAGTCTAAGAGCAGAGTAGAGGGGGAGAACCACTCCACTTGACCTGCTGGTCACATTTCTTTTGATGCAGCCCAGGATTTGGTTGGCTTTCTGGGCTGCCAACACACATTGCCAGTCACATTGAGCTTTTCATCAAACAACTCCAAGTCCTTCTCCTCAGGGCTGCGCTCAATCCATTCTCTGCCCAGCTTGTATTTGCACTTGGGATTGCCCCGAACCAGGTGCAGGACCTTGCACTTGGCCTTGTTGAACTCCACGAGGTTGACAGTGGCCCACCTCTCCAGCCTGTCCAGGTCCCTCTGGATGGCATCCCTTCCCTCCAGCATGTCAACTACACCACACAGCTTGGTGTCATCAGCATACTTGCTAAGGGTGCACTCGATGCCACTGTCCATGTCAATGACAAGGATGTTAAACAGTGCCGGTCCCAATACCAATCCCTGAGGAATGTGCTCGTCACTGGTCTCCACTCAGACATTGAGCCATTGACCACAACTCTTTGAGTGTGACCAGCCAGACAATTCTTTACCCATCAAGTGGTCCATCTGTCAAATCCATGTCTCTCCAATTTAAAGACAAGGAATGTCATGCAGGACAGTGTCAAATGTTTTCCTCAACTACAGGCAGATGAGGTCAGTTGCTTTTCCCTTATCCACCAACACTGCAACTCATTCATAGAAGACCACCAAATCTGTCAGTCGCGATTTGCCCTTTATGAAGCCATGTTGGCTATCACCAATCACCTCCGCATTTTCCATGTGCCTTAGCGTAGTTTCCAGGAGGATCTGCTCTGTGATCTTGCTGGGCACAGATCTGAGACTGGCTGGCCTGTAATTCCCCAAGTCTTCCTTTTTTTTCCTTTTTAAAAGTGAAGGTTATGTTTCCCCTGTTTCAGTCAGTGAGAGCTTCACCAGACTGCCATGACTTCTCAAATATGATGGATAGAGGCTTAACACCTTAATCTGCCAGTTCCCTCTGGACCTGTGGTTGCATCTTACCAGGTCCCATGGGCTTGTGCACCTTCAGGTTCCTTAGATGGTCTTGATCGTCTTGAAAGACGGTAGATTTAGATTGGATATCAGGAAGAAATTCTTCATGGAGAGGGTGGTGAGGCACTGGAACAGGTTGCCCAGAGAAGCTGTGGATGCCTCATCCCTGGAAGTGTTCAATGCCAGGCTGGATGCTCTGATCAACCTGGTCTAGAAGAGGGTGTCCTTGAACATGGCAGGGGGGTTGGAACTAGATGATCTTTAAAACATCTTCCAACCCAAAACATTCTCTCATTCTCCTACAGTGGGTGGTTCTTTATTCTTTGAGTCCCTGCTTTTGCCTTCTGTGACTTGGGTGGTGTGGCTTGAGCACTTACTGGTGAGGACTGAGGCAAATATGTTGCTGAGTACCTCAGCCTTTTCCACATCCCAGGTGACCAGGTCTCCCACTTACTTCCAGAGAGGACCCACATTTTCCCCAGTCTTCCTTTTGTCACCAACATGCCTATAGTTGCTTTTTTGTTGTTCTTGATGTTCCTGGCCAGATTTAGTTCTATCAGGGCTTCAGCTTTCAGAACTTGATCCCTGGCTCAGACAACTTCTCTGTATTCCTCCCAGGCTGCCTGTCCTTGCTTCCATCCTCTGTAGGCTTCCTTTTTGTGTTTGAGTTTGTCCAGGAGCTCCCTGTTCCCCCATGGAGCCCTCCTTCTGTTTCTGCCTGAATTCCTCTTTGTTGGGACATATCGTACCTGAGCTTGGAGGAGGTGATCCTTGAATATTAACTGACTTTCTTGGGCCCCTCTTCCCTCCAGGGCTTCATCCCATCGTACTCTACCAAGCAGATCCCTAAAGACGTCGAAGTTTGCTCTTGTGAAGTTACGAGTAGTGAGCTTGCTATGTGTGTCCTCCTCGCTACCCTAAGGATCTTGAACTCACCATTCATGGTTGCTGCAGCCAAATCTGTCCTTAAGGTTCTCATTCCCTACCAGCCCCTCCTTGTTTGTGGGAACAAGGTCCATCACATAGCCCCTCTACTTGTTGGCTTCTCTATCACTTGGAGAAGGATGATCTTAAAAGTCCTTCCCAACTGAAATAATCCTATGATACTATATGTAAGAACGTGTAAGAATACACACCTTTACTACTTCTGACAAATTAGTCAGTTCTACTGACATCAAAATTCATGAGTAAAGGAACATGTGAACATACCTTCACGGACACAACAGACACGAGTGTGCCCTGCCCTGCCCTGCTTTTGAGATGGCTGATTATGCGCCTCGTCTAGTCAGAAAGCTGGTTAGCTGTGTTAGTTCAACAAGGTATCTCAGCTAGTCAAATCGGCTGAGAAGGAGGTATAGTGTTTTGGGGATAGTGCTCCCTAACACAGTTGTATGGCTTGCTCATGATTTGTGCCTACCAAGCTCATGACTGTTTGTCTACGCATAATCAAGGTGAAGCATTTTAAATATTGTGTTCTTCACTTGAGAGTGTTCAGATCACTGGTGCATTGATTCATTCAGCCTTAGATCAGGGCAGATACAGAAAGTTGAGTGGAAGACACCTGCTACGGCTGTATATATGCATCCTCAAATGATACGTGCAAATTTCTGGAGCTCCATGAAAACAGAAGTTCTTTTTCAGTCTCATTTATAGTATAACAAAGTAGTTGTTATAAACTGTAACCTTTCAACACTGATCCTGATGAATATGCAACAAAAAGATAAGGTTTTTGAGAAAAGCAATTGCAGTGATCTTACTATAATAATACCTAGCTCTTGTACAGTCCTTTTCATCAACTGATCTCAGAGCACTTTAGAAACGAGATCAGTATCATTACCCCCATTTTACTCATTGGCTTCATTTTCTTACAGCGCATTGTCTTGATTTGCAAAATGTATACAAAACTCTTTATATTCCTCTTTCAGATCTAATGTGAAGTGGGAGTTATACTCACTCTGGCATGAGAGGGTGCTTTTTGCCTTTCACATCCTCCAGCCCCTACGCACACAGACCCCTCTATTTTTTTCTGACTGAGTGGTTTTGCAGAGCAGAGATCAAAAGGAAATTTATCAGTATCTGTCTCCCTTCAGACCATTGAAGCCAGACTTCTGACAACTGTGTAGCAGCCTTAAAGCTGAAAGAGGCATCAAGAACAGGGAAAGAAAAGAGAGAAAAAGTCCCATTGCTACACTGTGTAGCGTGATTGCAGTGTGAGAGCACCCACAGATGCTTTGAAGGTAGGGTGGCAGGGGCTGGGGACTGTGTTCTTACTTGATTGTTGATTTGTCAGACTCAAAAGACTCCAGGGTCCCCAGCTCCTGAAGACGCTTGAGCTCTGAAGCTGCAACAGCATCCTTGTGTGTTTTACAGTTGTGGCTAAAGGTGACACATAAAGCTCCTTATAACATTGGATCACTAGCAGAACATACATGACCAGTCAAAAATTACAAATACTTCACTGAAAATGCAATTTAAGGTGTGCTATTTAAACATAGTCCTTCCTTCATCTATCTACTAAAAATGGGGCAATAGACTTCAGAATTTCCTCTGTTAGAAAAGCTCTTGCATATAAAGGCTGAAATCTGGAGTAAAAACTTGGGAGTTATGGGTCTGAACTTTTCCAGACTCTGAGGGATTTGGGCTAGGGATTGTCTGAAGTTCCTTGCTTAAATACTCAGCCAGGTCTGCTGTGGTGATACTAGACAGCACAGACTCTGTTCAGCTAAACCAGAGGAAAAGAGTCAGTGGCTCCTTTTATGTCAGATGTGCTCAGTATTCCTTCAACAGTATCCTCTATCTACTGCATTGCAAGGGACTTCACAAAAAGTGCTGGGGAGAGCTCTGCTACTGCATTGCTTTAAATAATCATGTTAGTAATGTGATTCACTGATGAAAGGGGAGTCGATAAATCCCTGAGCTCTGAACTTGGAAAGCAGAAAGAAGTGATGGATGAACCTTCTGCAATGGCAATTCATTTGGGTTCAGATAATGAATCATATGTATAGCTCCTTATCTGGACCCTGTTCCCCCAAAACTCTCTGAACAGTTATATCTGATACGGGGACCTTATCCAGCTCCCTTTGAAATCAATTAACAGACTCTGACTGACTTGAGCAGGGAGATCAGGCCCTTGGGCTCAAACTGGTTTGCTCTCCTGTGACTTACAAATATTTTTGCATTTTGGCTAAGTTGAGGACAAGACTTACAGAACATTAGTCTAAAGATAAATCTCCAGTCAAATTGAAACAAGGACAAGTGAAAATGTCAAGAGCTTTAAAAATCCTCTAAGAAAACCTCTGGTGGCACACCATTAATATGTATTTATTTTCTTAAGAAAATAGTTGATTTAGTTTGGTCTTTGTGGAAAAAACCCTCAGATTTATTCTTACTTTGACAATTCTGGTTCACCTGCATGAGTAAAATGTATTGCACTTCCTTGGCAATAGATAATTATTTTGAACTTGATGTCTGAAAGATTCATTCTGTTAATGAGTTGGACCTGAAAGAATCTTTTTAAAAACATTCATATTTACCTTTGAGTTAAATAATGGTAGCATACACAGCAAATTTTCCACCCATGATCAAGCAAAAGTTTAGAGGTTCCATATGGCAACTGGCACCAAACAAAAGGAAGCTGGTCGAAGAGGTTAATTAATTGGGACACATCGTCTCAAAGTTTTGCACAGTGTCATTACTACCCAAAGATATTCAACAGGATGTGGTTGCATTTCGTCTTCTTAGCATTCCAGAAATGTATCTGAGACTGTATTATTGAGCCCTTTTTAGATTTCAGAGCTGTCAGTCCCAATACTTCTGTGTGACAGTGTAAATAAGAAAAAGATATATGTTTATAGGGAGGTTGTCAACATAGCATTCATGTATTTACAGGGGGGAAAGATCTCTGCATCTCTAGTAACTATAAATTTTTTTTTTTTCAGAGAACAACATTAGGTTTTAATTTTTTTTTTCCTAACAGAAAATGTAAAACTTTTCTAGTTGAAACGTAAAAAAAAATATTTTATTTCGGAATTAAATGTATTTTTCCTCATACTTTTATTGTAAAAGCTTTAAAACAACCATTTTCTCATGAAAAAAAACAGACTGATCAACAAAATTACACTTTCTGATAAGAAGAAACTTTGTTGTAAGAAAATGAGCCAGTTCTATTAGTAATTCCTTGGATCTTCAAAACTACTTGAGAGATAGTTCAGGACTCGTGGTTTTCCTTCCAAATTCACCTTGTTAGCATGAAGAGGAGAAAAGAACACCCATGTTTCAGTCTCTGTGCAGTAGTAGTTGGGGGAGACTATAGTAGTTGCCGACCCTTTTTACTAATCTCTTGGTCCCTAGACAGCCAAGTAAGAGTACCAAAAGCTATGAGGAAGTGGAGCCACAGCTCTCAGTGTGGCAGTGCAATTTTAGGTCATTTCTATCACAGCACTGAGCTCATCACAGCTGGCAAGAGCAGCTGTAGGGATAACCATCTACCTGCCGTGGCCATGCACAGGCTCCTTCTCCAGGAGCACAAGTTGTTCTGAAATAAAAAGGCTACGTAGAACTGTGACAAACAAGACCATACACGCCCTGAAGTGTGTAGTTCCAGCCCTTAGTCTGCAGCATGAGCATTGTTTGGTGAGCTCTTTGGAGTGACTGTGGGCCCTCTGAAGATTCCGGGGAAAGTACAACTTGGTATATGCCTGTACAAGGAGGCACAAGTGCCAGTCAGAGTTGGGTCCAAAATATTTTTAAATCCAATCTTCTTATTCTTACCTTCCACTTGCGTTAAATGCAAATGGAAAACTGAGTGGTCCATGTTACTTGTTTTTATAGCTGTTTTCTGGCTAGGTTCATAGTCTGGTTCTTAGGCACTGCTAGAGTGTTAGCTGGACTTACAACACTAGGCAATGTTCAAATGCAAACCATTTCTCTTTATAATGAGCACAGATCATGGCAATATTTCCATGCCTACTGTCTTTCAAAAACCAACTTAACAAAACCTAATTTGAGGCCCTAAACCACATGGCACAGCCCTTGCAGTGGTAAAAACTCCATCTGAAACTAAATGTTCTTTTACCTACTTAGTTACTATTTCTGAAAGGTGTCACATATTTTTAATTTCCAACCAGTTGAGGGTGGTTGTGGTGAAAGCTGCTTTCTGGAGGAAAAATGCAGACCTTATATTGGTCTGCTAAGAGCTAATGTGTTAACTTCACTGTGTCTGATGCAGAAAAATAAATCAGGAATTGAAGTATCTTTCCTTCTGTGGCTCTTCCTTTGCTTCCTCTAAAACTAATCTAATATTGCCCTTATCAGTAGCAGGTTACTCTCCATGTCTGGATCTGTTACTTGTACAATGTACATGGTGCTTGAGAAGACAAAGCATGCCTGACATGCCACATCAAAACCACAGGAATGTCATAAGGCTTTTCCTTTACTCTTATTTGTCTGAAGGAATTGGACATAAATCCCAGTGCCTTGAGTGTGCCTATCCAAACACGATCACTGTGAGGTGCAGTTTGGCAGATACTGCATCACGCTGGTGTCCAAAGGCTGTTCTGGAAATGTCTCCCAAAAGTAGGCATAAAGATTAGATGGTTTCTTCAGAGAGCTGGGCAACAGGGACCTCAGGTAAAGGAACCATCATCCTCAAGAATGACTAATGGAGTTGTTTGCACTCTAAGTGCAAGTCATTAAAACATAAGGCACAGATGATAACCCTGTTCAGAACGGTTTATTATGAATGTCCAAATTCTATAAAAATCACCAAAAAAATCCCTATTCCCTAGTGGTGTTTGTCACAATATAATAAAGCCCTCTTTCAGACTGTTTTAGACAACAGATGCTGCTCGTGTTGAGGGTAAGCTCACAGGATAATGTGTTCTTCCAATTAATTTAAAGAGTATTGGAAAAAGTAGCTTTGGATTCACATCAGCATACTGGAGAGCAGATATAGCTCATGAGTGGAAGATCTTGCCTATTTGTGAAGACTGTGCTGACACTGCAGTTTCAAGCCTGATACCATTCACCAGACATCTACTCCTTTTTGTTTAATATGTGCATATGAACCAGTGCTGATGCAATTTTGCAGATGGAGGATACTGCCGCTGAACTGCTCACACATACACTTCTAAGTCAAAACCCAACATAGAAAATATATGTTCTTTACAGTAATTCATTAATTTGTTAAAAAGATGTTGTTTCTTAAGACTGTAGCTACAACCACTGGGACATTTCTTTGTAATTAAATGTCTCAGGTGATAGCATTCTTAATAGTCAGGTCAACTACACATTTACAAGTCTAACTGCTCCCTGGAAGGACATTCTAGAGCACAATCATAACTGAATAGCAACTAAATTGAAAAGATGATAAAGCAAAACAAGCATACTGGGTAGAAGAAGAGCAAAATTATGTATTAGGCCCTTTAATTTGCTGTCCTCAGCAGGTCATATCCTGGAGTCCCTGTCCCATTCTTACTACCCCTTCTAAGAAAAACATCATTAAAGTTAAAAAGCAATAATTCAATAATAAATTGACATAGGACACTGATTGGGGATGGGGGAGACAAATTATGCTAAGGTTGAAATTTTCAGTATTGGATGAATTGGATGCATGTCACATTTTGTTAAGTATCTAACAAATTTTCAGGAATGTGGAATCCACACAGGAAATGCTCATTTTGCACTTAGAAAATGTCTTTTTTTGCTTATTCTCTCCAGAAACTTCATCCTCCTTTCTCCTTTTCACCTTTCTTGCTTAGGACTACACCAACCATGATTGTGCTGTGTTTGGAGAAAGAGAATGTGTTGATAAACCTCCTCACTTGGTTACAGACCCAAAATACAATTACAGCAATTACATATAATAGTGGCAATATATTTTAAAAAGCCTCCCTGTGACAGCTGTTTTGAAACAATAATGAACACCCATGGTTTAAATCACTTATGAATGAGATTAGCTCTTTTGCCTTATTTATGTTCCCCTATTTCCAAGAAACATTTCTGGAAAATTTTTAAGACAGAACAACATAGACTTGCCATTGAAGTTTTCTATCAAGACATGTAAGAAGCAGACTTAAAAACAGATTACAGTCACCTACTGAATTGCTGTAGTTTCTTATTCCCACATATAGAACTGAGGTCCTTAGGGGGTGGTTTAGGAAGACATGAACTCTTTTTGTGTCAAAAAAAAGACACAAGAAGAAAATCCCTCCCCATGAGCTCTACCCTGGGATCTTCGCCAAGCACTTTTGAAATGTAAATCTCACTTACCTGTCCATGTGGGTGCTGAGCTTTTCTGAAACTCTGGTCCTCTGATATTCCAGTGAAGAATGATATAAAAAAATGTAAGAGTTACAAATGTCTGTTCCTTGTGGCTTAGACTGCAAAATAGTTTCAGGACAAACTCCAGGTGTTTATCCCCTAAAAATACATTAGCGTCTTACTCGAGCTAAAGAACTATCTACTGACTCCCTATAAATGTCTATCAATCATGACCGTTTTCCTCTTCTTCATTCTACATCATTTGATGGGCACTTTTATCAGACATACTTTTCTGTAGAGAGGGAGCATGCAACCAGCATATAGCCACAGAGTCTGTGCTTTTTCTCTGGTCCCATATCACCTGACTCACTATATTTTTAGACATCATCATCTCATATTTTTAGATATTGTGTTATTAGCACTTTACTTCACAATGACTGGAGACTTCTGGAAAACTTGGATGATGCTAAACTATCTCAGTGTGACTAACTTTGCACATCCTTTCCTCTGCACAGCCAGATGTCACTGCAGTAGGCAAGTGCATTAGATATGTATTAACCTGTGCACGTTTACAGTGAGTGCAGTATATGTTGATGGTGGTGTTTTTCCATAAATAAGAATTTAGGCTCCTAAAGTGGTACTTAGGTAGATTTAGAAACTCTGTCTCACTCATTCTTAACCTGTAATCACCAGTTAATAAACTGCATCTTTCTTCCCCTCTCATTGCATTTGTTCTTTTAAGCCCCATTTTAAGTAGCTTTTGAATTGCATGGGAAGCCTTGCAGTATGAAGTTCTTCATTTCAGAGGACAGATGACAAAATGTTAGCTATATCACTATTTAGCATTACAACTACATGTCTTCTGAGATACAGCTCCCAAAGTATTGCAGATGAAGCCTTCAGAAGAAGACCAGGTGGAGAAAGTTATAATCAAAAACAATGAAATTGGACAGTAATGTTTAAATAGCAAAACTTCAGTCATGAAAAATACATTAACATTCAACAAGTGATTTATATTCCCATGCAACTCAGATGCATTTGAAGATCATGAGGGCAGCATTTGAGATGGGCTAGGGAGCAATAGGTAGCTCCCGAGATCAGACCCATGTGAGACTGTCCTTAGAATTACCCTTTTTACTCATCACTAATCACTCTACCTCCCTTTCTTTCTTATTCACTTTATTTGTTTCAAGGGGACCGATAGGGCCCTTAAGGCAGTCCCCTAATGATACTAATTAATTAATAATTGATAGTAATTTGGGTGTGCTGAAGAGCTGACCTCGGATAATTCATGCATTGTGACATGATGTACTTTACAGTGCCAGCAGCAGGAACAGCAGGACTGCCATCCTCCAGCTGCCAGAACTAATTATAAGCAGTTTGTCTTTTTCCCTCAATGGCAGATTCTGTTTGTTTCACAACAGTCGATTTAAAAGCCACTTTTAATATGATCATCAACAAAAGAATACCTGGAACAAATGCGCTCACTTTTGACTGAGAAACTGCAGAATGAGTAGGATTTCCATGGTCACTGTTGTTAATTCAAACAGCAAACAGAAGGCAAAAAGCAGATAGAAAATCTGGCACAGAAGAATATAAAAACTAGTATTGCTTTCACACAGCTGCTGTGGTGATGATGGGTTAGTTAACAGCAACATAAAACATAAAGTCCCTTCCTGAGGCTCTTCTATTCTATGATCAAGCTTATAATGAAAGTTTCCAGGCTACATTCTCTATGAAAACTAATTGTGTCTAAGTCTTACTGGGGACAAGGTGCTAAGAAAGTCCTGTAGTCTTACAGAACAATCCCAGTGTTTGCTGGAGTAGTAGGTAAGTCACAGTTATGAATTGTCATCCTTCCTATTACTCAGTACACTCACACCATTAAGATCCCGTCTTAAAATTTCATCCCTCCTGTATAGTAAGGTGAAAAGGTTAATTCCCAAGGGACTAATCCTGTGAGGTGCTGGGTTCTCTCAGCTCCCACTGACTTCAAAGCCAAATATTTGGTTCACATGAAAGCCTCTTTAATTCCCCATTACTGTAAGGTATACTTGTATACAACAGTGGGAGCAGTTGTCATTATAAATCAGACAGTTTATCAGGGGAGCTATTCTCCAGGGCAGAGCAGATTCTAATGCACCACGACATACTTTATTTGTTAGCCTCAATTCCACAGGAATTTTATTCAGGCAGACACCTCAAGGCATGCATCTTTTCAAAGTGTTTAGGCAGGAAGCGAAATTCAAATTAGATACACTTACGATGCAAATGCATTATTATTTAGCTCAAAACGACTGAGGCGCAGGGGTCGTAAATCCTGCCATAAAGAGATCTTTCAATTACCTTCTGTTCAATGAATCAGAGAAGAGGAACCCTTTCCCTGGCTTTTTCATGCAGAACAAATTTGACTCCCAAACAAATATCAATCACCATAATACTCTATATTTTGGCTTCTATATAGACCTAACTCCAAGCTGGTATATATGGGGTTTTCTTTTAAGATGGTGTCAAACCAGAACCTTGCATCTTTCGTGTGACTGAAATCTGAACCCAGTCCTGAGTGGCTACTCCCCTTGTGAGCTGAGCCAAAACTCCAGACTAGAGGATGTTTGATACCTGGAGCCAGATCTAGATTTAATTTCAGAATTATTTTCTTTCCTTTGAAATTTCATTTCTTCCTCAGCTCATCCTTGTCCTTCATTCCAAATATCCAAATTACAGCTAAACTTTATTATTGCCTTCTCTGTAACGTTTCCACAGCACGAATTTTTCTGGTGGCCCACATTTCCCTTCACTTTCTTGCTTGATATTTGGCTTTTCCACCATTCACTCAGATTCTTCTCCTCCTTTCCCAGATGTGCCAGTTTGTTCTACATACCATCTGCCTATTCAGAACACTGTTGCTATGGTCGTTATCCACAGTATTGACCATGGTATCCATCACAGGCACCTTGGATGCTTTCATTAGTTACTCTCATTCCACTGCATCAGATTCACACTTTAGTCTCCTCAGGATGCCTTTCCTTTATTTCTCTGTCCTTATGACATATTGATCAGTTACACCAACCTGCTCCCCAACAGTCAGATTTTACATCACCATCCTTAAGTTTTGTCGCACAAGGCATAGGGAAATTTCTCTGTCTGCTTCTGCTTTGATCTTCTGAACAGGTATGAGAGCAGACAAGCATCACATCTCTTTTCATAGTTCTTTAAAAAATTTGTGAACACCTGTGTCTGTGAGCAGTACCTTGGCTGGGAGTGTCCCAGCAATTGTGAAGTGTTTGCAGTCAGCATAAGGCTTCAATCTACAGTTCTTGGCATGTATAAACACTACAGATTGTCTGCAGGAAATGTCATTTTTCTCATTGCACAGTGATGATTGTATAAGTAGTGGTTTAAAGCTTGTGTGACACAAACTGAAGGAAAGAAACATCTCCTTAGACACACAAAGCCATCCCAACCAAAATTCACAAAAAGCCTATTTCTCTGAGAAAGAGATTGTATGCTCACTTTCTAAGTACCTTATATTAAAAAAAAAAAAAAACCAAACAAACCTTAGGTGCATATTTAAATACCATTTGAAGCCATATTTATAACAAAAGAGATATTCCAGCAACATTTTATGCAAATACATACTGTATATATCTTCAGCACTACAACATTTCAATATATCTTCTCAGCAAAGCTTGCTAATAAAGTTCACATGCATCAAATTAAATATTTGGTTCATTCATCGAGTTAAATATTTGCTGTATCCTAATTGTACCCATGCATCTTCTCACAGAACAGGTGAATTGCTATAGTTTTCAGTGTATTTTAAATGGGAATGTGCTTTTCAAAAATAACGGCGTGGCTGCAGCACTAGTGAAAGGTGCCAAATAAATATCTTCAGAGACTGCAATTTTCCATGGATTTCACATAGAGATTATTACTTTACATTGACTATTACAGGAGGTGTATAGGTCCTGTGGTAAGGGAATAGAGGCATGTGTCAAAAGGCCAGGTTTCCACTCCTCACCCTGCTGTACCTGCTGCTGCACCTCAGGCCAGTCACCTGAGCACTCTGTAACTCAGTTTGCCCATCTCTGAGGAGGGCTTAATCTTTCCTACCTGCTCTGCAGGAAAGCTGTGAGGCCTATTTTGCTAATGTCCATAAAGTGCTTTGAAATATTTGGTTTGAAAGCAAAGTTGTCTCTTGTGGTCCTTTTATCCACAGAACTGGTACTACATTTAGAGTCATGGTACCAGCTCTACAACACCACTAAGTCCTAATGAAACAAGTGGCTCCCATATTGTAACTTTTACATTTTTTCTTTTCTGTTTCCTCTTTTCCTGTCAGTTCAAGTGATTATTTTTAAATTTTTTTCTTTGTTTTTTCCAGATTAAACCCATAAATGTTCAAAAGCAAATAATACACTTTCCAGACTACCTCTTTCAATTTCAACCAAAAGGGGGGGGGGGGGGGGGGGGAAAACCCCCCCAAAACCAAACGAACACCCAAACGTTTGGATTGTGTACATTTTAAATTATTCGTAAATAGGGCTTTTCGACTATGTATAGCAAACAAATACAATGGAAGCAACCACAGTGCCATAGCTTAAAAGGTAGTATCACTGGCTCTTGAGTTTGTGCAGGCCTGCTTAGGTCTTTATCTGTGATTCCACTATCTAAACAAAGCTTATCTTTCCCTTGCTGTCCTTATCTTGTTCGCCAGTTAATTGTTTGCTAAGTATCTCAGTGAACAAGACCCAAATGAAAATGACTGTTCATGTAGAATTTGTTTGGATCAGATTAAGTTGGAAAGAAGGTAAAAGTGAGAGACAGAGAAAGTAGAATGGACCTTACAAAGGAGTAGTAGAGGTCAAAATGAATTAGCAAACATTATGCTTGAAGTTTTCCCTTCCTCTTGTCTGACTTTTCTGTGCATGTTTTGGAAGAGGTTAGCTATAACAGCATCTCCAAGGGAAATTCTTTAGATCATGTTAATTTGAAATGTCTCTTAATATTTTAACATGAGAAAATGTCTTGGGAAGAATAAAATAATAGGACACAATTAAAGTTAACAGTTAGCTCCCTTTCTCACACTGTTGCCTGCCGAAAATTCTTCCAGTGGCTGCTACTACTTTCAGTTCTAATATGCCTTTCTCATATTGATTCATTTTAACCCTTGTATCAGCGCAAGTCATTGAAATGGATCCTATATTCCTTTGAAGAAGAAATCAGAAGCCTGACTGGGATGTTATTTGGAAGGACGAAGCTGATTTGGATGCTGTTTTGTTCTGAAGCAGCACTATCTTATAACTTTATTTCAAGTAGATAAGGTAATCAAAGGCTATCTGGGGAATTAAAAACCTTGCAGGACATCATGACTTGCCAAAGGCACAGCAGGCCAACAGTGACAGGGCTGGGATCCTGGAGATATGTTGTGCTCCAGCAGCGTCCGCAAGCTGCTGGTATATGTATCTTTCTCACTTCTCGCTCTCTCCTCAGCTCCTCTTTACTTCACCCTCTTATAAATCCAGAGGAAAAAATAAAGTTGTCTAGTCCAATGCCTCTTCATTCTACAAACTGGGGAATTTTGTTATGGCGTCCTTCTTCCAACCCTTCTGGCCTATTTTTAATTAAGACAGACTTGTTCATTTAAAACCAGAAAGAAAGACACAACACCCCTATGTAACCTCGCACCCTTGCATAACCTCTTCCAGGTGTATGTTTTCTAAAATGTATGTTTTATTTTTATTTTGAATTTGTCAGGTTTCGGTTTTCAGACGTTGATCCTTGTTGAGTATTCGTTTGATAGATTAAAATCTCCCAATTAAATGGATGGTTTTGAATGGTCTTAAGCTACTTCTAGGTAAATTAAATACAGTGGGAATTTTAATCTTTCACATAGATCTTTACAGCTCTTCTCTGTACTTCTTCTACCTTGTCAATATTTTTTTTGGGAGAATGAGTATCAAAACTTGGTACAATATTCTGCTTCTGCAGCAGTTTCAGAAAGACCATGTACAGTTGCAATATTAGCCTTGTGTTTGGCTAATCCTCTGCTAACACATCCAGAGGTGTTCCAGCCATACCATATTCAGTTCATTATTTGCCATGGCTAAAAGTAGATAACCTATACAGTCTCAGATCTCTGTCCACACAGTCTTTCTGGTCTCCCACTGCCACAAGATACTGATGTTGCTTGGTGATTCAACCACCCCATTTAACTGAATCCCCTCCTCCATCGAATTACTTTTCCTCCCATGCCTAACCTCCCAGCTCCCTACCTCATCCTAATTCTTTCCTTGCTGGGGCCTTCACCTAACCCCACAAACTTCACAGATCATTTTTCATCCCTGTCGTGAGCATGTCCATCATGATGTGGTCAGTGCTAGCAGTAGGGAAATTATTTACGTCAGAGGCAGCTCACAAGGAAAAGTCCTAGCCATCGTTTCTATGTGTCCCGAAAGTCTCTGTTGTACGGAAAAGGTTAATGGGAAGACAAGAGGAAAGGAAAACGTGTAGCAGTGTTCTTTCAACAAGCTACCCAGTCTACATTTATATGCTGAGTATTTGCAGGGCTGTCACATCCTGAAAATTTGCAGGGCTGGCATGCTTCCCCTTCTTTGCCCATCTCACGGAGACATTCCCAAGCTTATATGGCCTGCCATGCGCTTTGAGATGCTCGGTTCACAGAGAAACTCAAAGCATCACTGACCCATTGACAAGTTTTACAAAATTTTTAAAAAAAGAAGCCTCCACCCTCCTAGGGTGATGAAATCACAAGTAATATTAAACAGTGCTCAAAGTGTCGCCCTAAGGAGTCTGAGAGGACCTCCTCGGAAACTCCACGACGGGAGCCTGACATTTCCAAGAGCACTGGCTGGGCACACCCTTCGGACTTCAGTACCTACCAGAAGGCTCGTTCAGTAACAAGGCTCCTTCTTTGTGAACTTTAAGAGTCAGTAGCTCTCTCCTTAGCACCTTCCAGGAGAAAATGAGAGAGTATATCCTTTTCCAAAATCCCGTGGTCGACATTCGAACACGAATTTGACTTTTTCTCCCTTGTTTACTGTGACCCGCATGCAGAACATGGGAAAACGCTCCCAGGCCGGCTGGCATTTGCAGCCGGGGGCTCCGGCATGGCGGGAGCGTGCGGACAGGGAGCCCAGCTCACCGTGGTGCGGCGGAGCACCCTCAGTGTGACTGACAGCCGCGGTGGCGACCGAGCTGCTCCGGCAGAGGCTGGTGTCACTGCGGAGGGCACCGCGCCGCT
>NW_010261008.1:0-55008 GCF_000690775.1 Eurypyga helias
GTCGCGCTTGGCATCCCGCGCTCCACAGACGGGGCTGGGTCCCGCTGCGGCTCCGAGGGCGGTTGAGCAGTCAGCGCGGTGATATCTAACAGGGCCTGGTACAGCCCCTTCTCCGGGGTGCTCAGCCGAAGCAACGTGCTGCCCCATCGCCAGGCTTCCCGGGGCCTTCGCCCCCACGCTGGAGCGTCTGGGAGCATCACCTGCCCAGCTGGCCTTGGCTGCCTCTTCGGCTCTGAAACACCCCGGCACTGATCCACCAAAATGAAAGGGTCAGAAAGACCCTTTTTTGTTGTTGTTGCCAGTCTCTAAAACGTCTCCGAGGAAAAGCAGCCCGTGCGCAGCGCCGGCAGCCAGACGGAGTTGCAGAAGTTGTGAGGGGCTGGCGTCTTCAGAGGGGGGGCTGCGTTTCGCCCTCCCACGCGTCAGCATCCCATGCAGCTAACTCATAAAATTGGGGAAAATGGATAAAATGCCAGCTGGAGCGTATAGGAAGGTACTCTCTTACTAACATGCAGAAATCACTGCTGTTTCCGTCACCGAAATTTTAATTCAGGGGATAACTGCAAATTACACCATGGGAAGCTGAGGTTAGGGGAAGGAACGTTTCTCAGGGTAAAGCTCAAGGACTTGGCAGCCGAACGTCAGCTTGGCAGGCGGGACAGCCACATTATTTCATCCACATGTCACTAGACAGCACCACTGTAGCATTTTCGTTACTTTACCCTGATTCTTCTGTGGTTCTGGCATGAGAGAGAAATAAATATCTATCAAAATATTACTGCCTCTTACGCCCCTGCTCATTTCACCAGTTGATGTATTCTGTCACAGGAGCAAACACAGCAAGGCAAAAGCTGTGTCTTCTTAGCTCTTCTCTGTGTCACGGGCATCCTAGTGCTGCCTGGGTTCTAGCTCTTGCACGCTGGTGTGCTTGCCTTTTTGCTGGGCTGTCGCTGTTTGCTTTGCCGGTCACCTCTCTGGCAGTGCTCAAGAAATCCTTCTTGTCCTCCCACGCATGAGCTGGCTACAATTTGACTGTCACTCTTCCTCCAGATTCTGACGGCAGTTTTTTGTGTAAGCAGATGCTATTCCCAAAGGACAGGCAGAGCGGAGTGTTACGCAGCCAAGAGGAGCAAAGCGAGGTTACTTTCCAGTGGCTGTGGTTCCTAGATATGGGTCCTTTTTTGGCAGATGTATACATTTATAGTGTGGAGGCTTGCACAAGGAACACTTGAGCCAGACTTGTTTTTACCGAAGCAATACCCAGAGGGGGCACACATGCTCTACCTTCCCTCCCGCCGCGTACACACTCACAAAAAGCAGCGTGCTGTGGTGAGGCCCAACACCAGAAGCACCAAATAAAGAGACTTGGAGAAAGAGGAATGAAGGAAAAGAGATAGCAAATACGCGTGTGGATATTGCAGCTTAGAGAACTGTGGTTACTGTAAATATTTTTCTTCTTCTTTGAGAGCCAGTCCATAAATGCTGGGTGATTCCAATACTTTCCATCATACGCTTGCTGGGAACGTAGAGCCGTTTCTCAAAGAAACAAAAAGACACAAGAGGAGAAAAGGAAGAGAAGGGAAAAGGGAGAGGAGAGGACCGTCCTATTAAATATATTATTGTTCCGTGGTGCCCTGGCAATCCCAGAGACGGGAAGCTGCCTGCAGACACCTGCAGAGAGAGTAGCTGACAGTAACTGCGGCCTAGCGCAGTACAGCCCCCTCAGCCCAAGGAACCAGCCAGGACGACTCACAGGTCACAACACAGCGGTAAAAAACTTGGTCTTCTTGGTATTTAGTGTCCAAAGATGACTCAGCCACAGAGGTGTGAGGGTTGGGAAAGGAAGCCAGTGTTCATTCCTTAATTGGGATGGAATTCTGACACAACCATTGGAGGAATTTTGGGACGAACCCAAAGAGCTGTCCTAATTGAGGAGGAGGCTGTACAGCTGACAGAAGCCTCTGAATCTCTGCTAGGTGGAAGAAATGGCCATGAAGAAAGATACGTGTGACAGGTGAGAAGGACTTGATGGCTGTCCCAGGAAGGGTGCGAGGACCAAGTTCAGATCCTGTGGAAAAAAAGGTCTCTGACCAGAAGAACTGACACCAAACATTCTCATGTCTGTTCTGGACTGGCCTTGGACCATTCCTAAAAACAAGCTTCTAAAACTTAAAGACTTTAGTTTTTTTTTCCCCCATCATCAGAGATCAGTCAGACACAGCAGTATTTCTCCTCCAGAGCTGGTTTGTGCCTGGAATCTCTCTTAGACCCATTTCTTACCCTCTGATGAGCAGAGCTGAGTTTCTTTTTATCCCGACAGACCTCCGAAGTCAGGCAAGACTTGACAGTAGTGATTTCACTGTTGGTTTAGTCACCCATTCTGGTGTCAGAAACTGCTACCCCTCTGAAGCGAAAAGCACTCAAGCATTGCCCCGGTTTCTGGATCTGCATTTGACCCATCTGACTTTTCACCTGAGGACATAAGTGTGGGATAGTTCTCATCCAGAGGAAGCGTGTGCCTGTTACCTTGTTCAAGGTGCCATCACAAACATTCAGAAGGGTTCAGCTGGACTAAGTTACCTACCTACGCAGAGTGAACTTTTGTCCTGGTGTGGATTGACCAGGTCAAGAAAAGTGGGGTCGGGGGGAAAAGTTAATGGCTCCTCCAAAGGGGACGTCCAGCTTCTTTTTTTAGGGGATGTGTTAAGATGCCCAGAGAGCTATGGTATTCCTCTGCACACTACGGAAGGGTGGAAGAGAGGAGAGCTGCTTGATGAAGGAGTGATGTTGAAGCGGTTGGTGCCAGCAGCCTCTCCAACTGCTGAGCTCCAGTGACCGAGGCTCTGCAAGGACCTTGATACACCCTCTATCATGAACCACTCAGAGACACTGAAAACATTTCTAATGGGACAGCTGGAAGGTACTACAAGGCCATGGAAAGCTTCATAGTGCAAATCATACAGGCTGCAAGGAAGAAAACAAGGGAAATCTGATGTGTTATGAGAGAAGTTATGCTGTAGGCTTATGGCTGTGGTTCAGCTGGCCTCTTCAGATGAGAAGGGTGGAAAGGGATTGATACACTGGCATGTCATCTGGCTAAAAAATTTCGTTTTTCTTAAAAGACCTGCAAAACATTAGTGTTGCAGTCCCAGAGATGCTGAACAGCTAAAAGCAAAGTCACAACATCAAGACATCCTCTAACTTAGGAAAGAGAGAAAGGAGTACTTGAGTGGCTTTGAAACATCAAGGGCAGCCACAGAAGTCCTCAAGGTCACTTTTTGATTCTCCATTTGCATTCCCTGTGTGTTTCTGTGAAATACAGAGCATGAATAGTGGGAGGAAACCAAAGGGAGGGCAGGTCTCAGTAGAGCAGCATCTTGTCAAGGGAGGCTACGTATCCTGTTTGCACACAGCATCACAGCCTGGAGGGAAGAACCCTTGAACTGACAGCTAGGCATAAAGTTAGGTTTTCAGGTACTTCAAACAAGGCTGCTTTGGTTTTCTTTCATCTCTGGGAGAGCACCAACCTCTTCACTTTAAAAGATAAAAACATTCTTGTGCTAAGGCTCATTCTCCCAGATCTTGGGTATTGTTTTTGGTGCTCTTTGCTTAACTTTATGGAATAAACTAGATCTGTCATTTATCTTTTAACTATGTCTAGTAATAAATGTGATCTCAGTGTGAACCAGATACACATTACAGGCATTAAATTCGTGGGATATAGCAAATGTATTACCAGGGCAGAGAGGCATGCTTATGGAGCATCTGCTTCCCGAAAATGTGTGCCGAGAGCTTGGGAGTGAGAATCCCCTCATCCCTGCAATGACTGCTGTCAGATAGTGCTGGGAACAACATAAGGGAAGAAATATTATCGGTGCTTTCTCAGCGAGCTGGAGGTAAGGTGGCTGCATATGAAGAATAGTAATGTTTGCCACATACAGCCAACAGAGAAAAATAACTTGAAATGCATTGGGAGAAATCCAGGAGTGGAGAGCTGAGAGGAAAAGAGGCATGCGGGAGGGGAAGAACTGAGATGCACGTGAAAGTAGGACAGTCAGGGACCTGCAAGCTGTTCTTGGCCAACTTACACGGAGAAAGCGAAGGAGGTTGAAGTGTAGAATGAGGCAACACGCTAAAAGTTTGCTAGCGAAGGAAAGTCAGTAAACATATGGATATGGGAAAAAACCCAAATGGCAGTGCTCCACGTGCTGGGGCTCGGCCAAGTTATGCGGGTCCTGCCCCGGAACGCTGGTTCTCACAGCAGGCGGGAGGTGGGGTCTGTGTGCGTTCCCCAGACGTGGCTATGGCCTGCAGCTCCAGGCTTTGCCAACCAGAGGTCCACAGTGCCAGCATATGCTTGGGTGAGGAGTCACGGATGTGCATGGGGCCGGGCCACATCACACCGCTGAGGGCAGACGGACACGTCAACTCACCCGCGGGCTCTCACCCCTCCAGCACCACGCAAGCGACGGGACGCATGGTGGCCAGCGCTTGTCTCAGTGGGGGCACATCCTTATTTCCCCTGCGTCTAAGTATATTGCTCAGTACTGCTTGCCTCAAATTTTGTTATTCCAGGAGGAGACTCCAACCTCTTAGACAAGGCACTGGGCTTGTAGAAGCGGAGGGGCTGATAAGCTCTAGGAAGGCAGCAGGTTTGTGCTGGGTGTGGCAGCCTCCCAGCCTGCAAGGAGATGTGCGCGGGTTCTCAGACATCATTCATCTCGTAGCCTTACGCCTTCAGAGCAAAGCTTGGAGATAGCCAGCCCACACGCCTGCTCCGGAATGACATCTTCCTTATAAGATTCATTAGCCACAAGGAAGGCCGCTGCAGAAGCAGTCATTAAAATATAAGGCTCTGTTGACATGGAAAAATTTGGCTGATGCTGCAACACACCCAGAAATATGCCAGTATAAGCCACTACTAAAAATAATATATATTATTTCTGAGTGGTTTAAATGTTACTTTCTAAGTAGCCAAACTGAGACATACAACAATGTTTATGTTACACAGATGCCTTCACTACTGATTCCAGCAGCAGACCTACGTCAAGCCCTTCCGACGGTGCTTTTGCTCAGGACAAAACCCGAGGCTACCCTAAGCGAGCCCTAGTTCGGAGCGACATTGGCTTAGACATTGCTGCCCTGAGGAGGAGAAAACACAGCAGCGGGCAGGACTGTCCTAAGCCCTAATTAGGTCAGTGAACGCGTACCACAGCCCTCAGTCTCTACACGCTAAGATTGTCTGGAACACCTCAAACATATGAACTGAAAGTAGCAAAAGCATAGATGAGTTTACAGGGAACCGAGAGGAATGGTGTGAACAATTATAGCTGAGCTTCCCTGTGTTTCTCGGTGAAGAGTTGGCTCAGATGCCCAGACATAATGTTTCTGAATTGTTCCGGTATCACTGGTTGGGAAAGGAGATGGATCGTCCCAGTGTGATTCATGTGAGGCCTGGTCTGTTTTTTTCCCAGAGAGCGGGAAGGCAGGTGAGGGGGCCTACGTCTCTTACACAGTTTTGACAACCGTGGGGCTCTCTAGGAGCTGCTTTTCAAACTCTGCTCCTGGCCAGGCAAGCTTACAGAGCCCAAAGGCACCTGACAGAGCCACAGTCCCTGACCGGACAGTCACCCGCTCTGGTGCAAGTGGTGTCTCGCTCCCACGACTCACATACGGGCCATACTTGAAAGGATGTTACCACCTTTTGCCTCCTGGACCAACCTGTTTCTTAATTATCTGGTACATTATGAAGAAAGGACTTCACTCCAAATCCACTAAAACGTACGAAACAGAAAACATGGTAAATTAATTTAAAAATTAAAAGAGTAAAAAAATGCTAAAAGAAGAATATTTTTCAAAGCCTGATTTTCACACTCATGCCTCAGTTAATTAGTTCCCTCTTTTTACTTCTGACCTCTCTTTGAGATACCCATTTGCAACTTATTTGTATGCACCTGCAGCAATGTTGTGTGATGAAGCCAGCTCCCAGCCTCTCGGGTCCTCATGCATCCAAACCGTCTGCTACGATGCATTTGCAGATGCTTCATTTTAAGCACCATGGAGCTCCGTTCCTGGGTCTTACATGCCCATTGTTTTGCCAGACCAGTCCCCGGTGAAAAGTTTTTGGCAACAGACTCTGTGTCACTTCTTCACACACACTGCCACCGTACTGGCAGCAGTGCATGGGGGAGAAGAGCACCGGGACTTCCAGATGGAAATTGCTGAGCGTCTGTGGTTCTGGGAGATGGCTCTTGGGAGAACCCCGGTCCTGCTGCTGTCTAAATTACACCGAGAAACACCTGAAGAGGAGAAGAAACAACAAACACGCTCACAGCAGCCGTTTCCTAGGCTAGAAAACAATGGAATTTTTATTGAACAGAGATGGCTCATAAACACGCTCAAAGGAGTTCCACCTGCTGTTCAGCAATATTCATTGCCATCTGATAATAACCTATGGGGGCAGCTGTATAAAATAGGAATAAAATACCAAATTGCTGTATTCGTTAATAACTTGGCCTTCCAAATACAGAACTGTATGTTATTTAAAGTCTGAAAATAGACTACAGTTGTTAGCATTTAAACCAAACCTTTATGATAACAAATATACAAAAAAGGCAGTCAATATATTAAACATTTAAACCAATAGCATACATTTCTCAGAGGTAAACATTAAGCAAACAAAGCCACCAATGATGTTCAGAAAACAGGTAAAAGTTTCAAGGTCAAGCTCCAAACACTGTAGCTTTCTAGCCCCTACATCGGAAACTATCTAGCGTGAAGGTTTGAAAATCTAACATTGGCTATCCGGCAGGAAATCGGAAGATCCTTAAGTCCTCGTTGTGTTTGTACTGAAGCACCTGCGAAGACAGAGGGCACTAGGAGTTAAGCACTTTGCTGTGAAAGGCTGGGGTTTTAGGTCTGTTACAGACAGGGCAACATCATCCTCAGACCCAACACGAATTCCAGCACTGACAAAAGACAAGTATCGGCCTGACAACCCGCATGAGGAATCAGCCTTGCAGCTCGCGTTGAACAGACCGGGACTTGCCTGCCCGCCTATTTACTGAAAGCCCGTGCTGTTTCTACTGCACAGAAACCGTCTCCTTCGGTAGTTCTCTAATGCCTGAGTTTGCAAGCTTGGGATACATACGCTCAAAAATGATGTGACCAATTTACTATCAATAAAAACGTGTTTTAATGCCAACCACTAATAAAAGTTCAGATTGCAATATTGCTCACAACATAAATGTACAATTTGCACAAAACGTGGCTCTTCAACATGAATATTTTGCAAGCTACAATATATATATATAATATGTATAATTTCTTTTCTTAAAGAATTATATGCCAGAGTGCATGCAAAGAGTTTCAGAGCAGTAACACAACAGGAGCAATCACTTGTTTACAGGTTACTGAAACCATTCAATACGGAAACACTGGGATATTAGATATCAGACAGACAGGTAGGTAGATGTATATACACGCTGTTTTTTCGTGGACCTTCCCATGCTACACCAGAAGTGTGGGTTTGTTGTAAGCCCAGACCCCTGTGAAGGACTGACCCAAGTGGGGCTGTGGATGTCCTCCACACTCTTTGACCATAAATCGCTTCTGCTGGAGATGACAGCAGAGGAGGCACTTGTCCTTTAGCCAGGAGAGGAGGCAAGCCATCTTCTCCATAGCCAACATCTGCTCCAATTCCTACTCCTTCATTTCTAAGCAGTGGGTGGTGAACATCTATCCGTCCTATGTTTTGGCTGGTCCCAAGCAGTCTCCTGCAGCCTTTACGGTTGGAAACCCAAGACCGCAGAACCTGGATCTCCTAAAGAGCAGTGCACAGCACTGCCACCGTTCAGTCAGGTATGTACAAGGAATGACACGTGTCCTCTGGTTTAAAATTTACACAGAGTATATACAAATAAAGCTATTCTATCAAGGTGCAAATTTATTGTTCTCTGGCGTGTTCCAACGAAGATTTCTTACAAACCTTTACACAGACCCACCAGGAGAGTTTACACAAAGTTCACGTTTTGTCATCGTTCTTCACGTAGGCTTCGTTCTGCAAACTCCGTAACGGAAACTCCCATTACTTTCCCCTGGAGTTCTGCCTATGTGCAGGACTGGATTTGGTAGACTACAGTCAGATCTAATATAATTTCCTTGACTCAGTACATGTTTAATTGGGGTGAATTGGCACCATGTGTGGGTTTTGGTTTTTTTTTTCCCCAGGAAGTCATCAATCTCTACGCAATGAGGCAGGACTTGTAACTGGACATCGGGGGGTGTGCAGGTCATGTGCCCGGTCCAGCTTTCCTTGCTTTTGATGGGACTGCAGTATGTGAAGCCAGCACAGTTTGGCCCTAGGGTATGTCTGGAAGTCCTTGGCACTACTTTACACTAGCTGATGGCAGGCAATGCCCTCAAAGAAACTTAAAAAAAGAAAGAAAGACCAAATGTAATTTACTGAACAGTAAACATCAGACTGATCCACTAAACAGATGCATATGGAATGCAACTTGTCTAAAATTAGAATGGTTGATGCTTTCTTAGGCAGGTCTAAATTCATAAAAATCTTTCCCACCCCTCGCAGGCCTCATTCTTCAGCACGTAAATATATGATGCTTCTAGTAAAGTCATTGGGAAGGCAAAGGTTGTGGTGATCAACGAGCAGAAGGAAAGCCTACCCCCTCCATTTCTCTTTGGCAAAAACCTCAAAACTGTGCAACTAAGTCATGTAACGTAAGTACACGTTTACGATCCCAGCTGAAGGAGGGCTGCTGTGCGCAGTGACAGCAGGATTTGGCCCTCAGCCTTTGTGGCGTACCAACCACAACTGTGCGGACGACTGGATGGGAAACGGTATCTGCTAGAGCATTACAAAAACATACAGCCTTGCAGCAACTCCCATGAGAGATTCCCACTGACTTCATGGGAGAGAGAGCGCAGACTTTGACAACTGCGTGTTCTGCACCACTGGTGTTCTCCAAGTTTCTCAGAAATTCTTCTCTAATACCATTTTCTTCCATTTTGTAACTTGATTATAACGAGACGCTCAGAGCGGAGGCTTTGCACGTGTCCTCTCAAGCTAAGGGGAGCATTTCACACTAGAAACAAAGATCTGGCTAGTTTTTCTCTTTTTCCAGAGTTAATGCAATAATAAAACCCCAACTTGCTGGCTTCACACGCTGCCCTGCCTTTGTAGAGTATGAACAGAATGACATCTAGCAATGACAAATGAATCATAATCTCATTGGAGATTTTAAAAGGATCAGCAGCAGGCAGAATGGGCTTTAAGATAACCTAAGGTGCACTCAGAGAAGGTGCTTTCAGAGTTTTCCCAGCGTTTATTCTAAAGACCTAATTATGAGACAGAACACGTAAAGGTTTCTGATCGGGCTGACTGAATACGTTCTACTCAAGGGAAAATTATGTTAACTTAAAAAACAATAATTAAAAAGAAAATCAAAAGAAGTTACATATAAACACACATTTTAAAATAACGTTCAAGTTGTGGACACAGTGGGCAAAAGCTGCCAGTTCAAATTGCAGCTGGGCTCCTCTATTTTTCATACATTCCCTTCCACCCTGTTTCAGAGTGCCCCCGGTCAGTGTCTTCAGTGGAACTGAACTTAGCTCTGGAGCACTAACTGCACCAAACAGGCAATGTTCAAAAGCATCTAACAGACTGAGACTGACAGATGAGCTACAGATGTCTGTCTTTTTGAGGAAAAACAGTTGGATCCAGAAACATTTGTATTTCTTAGCTATACTCTCTCTACTGGAAAACATCTGGCGTCCTATTCCCTATACTCTGACTCTCTGCTATTTTATTTTTATCTATCATAAATGGATAAGCCAAGGGGAAGAATATTTCACCTGTGGTGTTTGTTGTAGATGACCTCGAACATGTCTGTGAAACCACAAACCGGCATTTAAGCTACATCTGTGGGATGGAGGACAATACATCTGCGCTTACTGGTGATTACTGTTGGGTTATGTGACCTTTCATTTGCTTCTCAATAAAAAGTGAAGGGAAACCTTCCCATGAAACCCCAGCACTGGAGGGCAGCAAATAAACCACTCCACTAGGAAAAAAACCCATAATGAACTCATATTGCTCGTAAAAAAATGCAAACCTTTCATCACCATCCCTGGGTTTGTATTACACAAATTAGGAGCCCACCTAAAAGCTGTAAAAATCAAGATTAACTCGATGGTTCTGCACCATTTGAGAAACCATCTCACTTCAGCACATCCTTTCCTCGTTCTGATGTTTCTCCTCTAGCTTTAACTTCAAAGGCATCTCAGAGACAGGTGGGAGTGGACGTGAAGAGGGAGGGGGGAAGGAAGGATGGAAGTAGCTGTCCCACAGACAGCGCCAGCGTTTCCGTTTTTTTCAGGATGCTCACGCTGGGGTTTCCCCACTCAGCTGTTGTGCTCCATGGTAAACGCGAAGACACAAGCTCAGCCCTTCAGCCGTGGCTGGCAGAGGAGGGATCGCTTTCCCATTTAAGGACCAAGATTGTGCTTTCTAATGACAGACAGGAGTTTGGCTTGGAAAGTGAGAGACATGCAAAGACTTCAAAAGGGACACGGTATGAAAGAGCGCTGGAAGCCAGACCTAATCCACAACCTACAGAAATCAGTGAAAAGGCTCCCAGCAGTTTTAATGGGGCAAATTTCATCGTGTTTGGTTTGTGAATGATGATATAGTACACTCTTAACCTGTATTTTTCCTAGAACGTTCATATATCCTTTGTTTAATATGTAAATTACTTCTTGAACCTTGCATCAAATATTTAGAAATGCTAAACTAGGTACAAAGTGAAACCCATTTAGGAAAGTGGAGTGGAGGGGGGTTCAGCTGCACTAATGGATATTGCATTAATGCTTAGCATCAAGGAAGGCTGACTGCCATCAACAAGAAATCTCATTACAAACATGATTTCACGCCTCATAACATATCCCGTGGATCTATTCACTGTCCATCTCTCTCTTTCTCACGTACAAACACACTAAGTATGGACAGAAAACCCAAAGCGTTGCATATGCTTAACCTTTTCTTCCCAGTCAAAAAAACCCAAACCCAACCAACACAACACCAAAAGCCACCAAGAAGCAGAAAACGCACAGCTGGGACGATAGAGAACAAATTATTTTACAATGCCACTCCTGTGACTTAAGATGCTTTCCAGACCTCAACCTGATCAAAAGCCTGAGGATAAGCAATGCACAAATGGCATTACAACAAGCTTGCAGATGAGTGGGACTGAAGGACACTCCAGTACCCCACCTGCTACTGGGGGCAGGGGAAGGGAATGTTGTTTCCTGTGGCTTTTTTTCTGCTATTGTGTTTTTTTTCTCTTTTTTTTCCCTATTATATTATGATTCAAAAAATGCAGGATCCAGATCCCCCTGCTGTGTGGTAGCTGGCAGAGCGAAGAGAGTGGGGAAAATGAGCGCTGACCTTATCGTGGGGCTGTAAGCAGCAGAGATGCATTACCCAACCTCCCACACAATGCTGAAGGAGGGAATATCCTGCCTCGCAGAGAATGGGATTTACCTATTTATTGTATGCCTAGTGCTCAGGCACCTCTGTTCCCCACCAGTACAGCACACACGGCTGCACGGCAGCCGCAACACTCAGAGAAATACCGACAGGAAGCAACATGCTGGTCAAAATGAACGGATGGGACTTAAATGGGTGAATTTGTTCTAGTATCAATTGGAATTTAGCCAGGAACACAAGGTCAAAAAGCTCGCAGGTACTTTCCTTTAGTCCTTGTATTCTTCAACGGATAAGCACTGAACTCACAGCTGAAGGAAGGCTGCGCATGTCACCACATCCCCAGGTGGCACACAGGCACTGGCGCAGTAACTGCACGGCAAAAATCAGTTCCCAGGCTACTGAGCCAACTATCCCAAATTTGTCTATCGGTGGTGTGCCCAGGTTTGACCAGGGTATTTGACCAAGAGAATGCTTTCATGCTGGGGAAGCAGCTTTCACTCCGATGAGGCTCCAGGGGCTTCCTGTGCTCCTTCCCACCTTCTGCCCCAGGGAGGCCAGCCAGCCTCCCTATCAGCATATCGGGGGCACAGGGGTCTTCAGCCATACTGGGGGAGCAAATCTCAGCCCGCAGAGCTGCCGGGGGCTCCTTCAAAGCCATGTGGAGCAGAGAGAACCAGGCTGTTGACAGGCTCGTCTGAAAGCTCCTCACGCAGTAAGCTACAGGATAGTCAATTTGTCCACTGCCGGGAAGGGGAAAGGGTAAGGCTGGACTCTCTCGATCCTGTGGCTTGAACAAGTTTTGAACCATGTTAATCCATCCCTGCCAGAACATATGAGGTGTTAAGGCTCTGACCTTAATTAATCAAAATGACCTCTTAGCGCACTGGCTTTTTATAAGGTGGCTGTCTGGTTTTTTGTGTCTGATCATCTTCATTTTATAACGTGGCTTAATTTGAACCATGAATGATTTCCGATTGGGTGTTTCAGAGAGGTTTTTCCCCCCGTCTTTGTTTGCTTTAGAAAGGCAATAAGAAACAAGATTGCCTCTCACTGTGCTGGGCAAAGCCGAGTAATGGAAGTTTTAATGAAAACACAGCAGCAGAGATGATAGGAAGTGGAAAGACCAAAGTTAACCACACACAAAGGGGTTCAAGGCAAATTCGCTCTTGCAGCTGCAGCAGTGGAAATATTTATAAGGACAAAGAAAAGCTACCGATGGCTCGAGCTCCACAGCCACATCTGAGCAAACCCTCTCTGTGGGCAGTGAAGAGACCAGAGCCGAACGGGCTGGTTGGGGATGCTGAGCAAAGGGTGGGAGACGGGGCTGCTTACTCCTCTCCTCCTGCCCTGTCTTCTGCCCCTGCCTGTGACGGCATGGGAACTCTGGGTTGGAGAACAAATGAAGCAGGAAATAGGGAATAATATACCTCTGGAATCAAAGGCAAAGATCTGGGGTTAGACATTCAAATTCTTGTACCCTACCCTTTTCTCTCCATCAGTGTGCCATCCAACACCAGCAGAAACCTGTGCCTACTCCAAGCACACCTGTTCACACGGTGCCATCACCTCTGCAGGATAAAAGATCTCCCTCACCTCCCTTTAAGAAAAAGAAGAGTAAAACTGTAACACCAAAGAAGGACAAAAAATGCCTCTCTCCAAAGGAAAACAAACACCAAAATTGCTGTTCTGCTATATCACATACAACCAGGTGGACAGATTTAGCCAGCTAAATAACAAAGCTTACAAACTGCAAGATATTTGTAGAATTTAACCTATCCAGCCAATGCAACCCCTCTAGCAAGCTGCTGCTGTGTCTCCTGGGTGGTTTAGTGACAAGCAGTCCAAGCAAAGCACATAAAGCATCGTCTGCCCAGACTGCACTAGCCTGAGGAGAGCGTGAGGTACCACATTTGCAGCCCTCTGCCAGCGCCCAAGACAAATACACACTAGGCCATCCATGGCTGGAGGAATGACAATTCAACGGCAACAAAAACTGCACCCCGCTCCGCTATCCACACTGAGCCTGCTTCCCCAGTTCTCAGGCTCATTGAAGGCAGCCAACAAATGCCCATTAGCTTCTGCGGGTTTCCAGATTTTCCTTCTGCTCTGGGCACCACATTCCTAATGTTTTCACCCACAGTCTCATTGAACTCACGGATCATTGACTCACAGCTGAAGACTGAGCTTCACTATGTTTTGCCCTTGGTCAGGTGCAATTCTGTTGAAATGTGATAATCTGGTCCGAGTGGGCAGCCTCAGCTTTCAACCACTGAAGATAACCGCCTTACCTCAAAATAAACACCAGGCCAAAAAACAACAAAACATTGACTTTGTTATAAATGTATGGAAGAACTTGGACGGGTTCTGCAGGTTCTCTGCTCCTCCTGGGATTTAACCCATAGGCAAGAGTACTTTTTCCCTAGGATGGCCTGAGCCTTGCCTTGAGTGTGTGGATGTGTGAATTGTAACACTTGTATTTCTCTTGAACGTCAAAAAAACCCACTTCAACAAGGTCCTGCATCCCCAGTCCCCACAGACCTAGTTGCATTGCATGCCGCAGCAGACCCCTCCTCTGATTTCAGACAGGTACCCAGGGGGAAGAAGAGATGCCCTTTCCTTTTTCTCACCACACACCACTTCAGAGCAGTTTATTTCAGTACAAACTGAGGATTTCCCTTTTTCTTCTGATCTTCTAAGTGCAGCACATCGTGCTACGCTCTGAAACAAACCCAGAATTTCCGAGAGCCCCCAGAGCACCACACACCGCAGCCCATCCAGGACTTGCGCAACGTTTGGTACGAAGCCAGCGGATCGTCCGTACAGAAAGGCTCAGTGTCAAAAGCAGCATGTGGCGGAGTCAGCAAGCACCTCTCGTTAGTGCCAAGAGGAGCCTGGCTACTAAGCCTTCACACCTCTTTAAAGATGTTTCCTCTGCCTTTAATAGACATTTGCACAAATCTACTCCGAAGCTGAGACCAAGCAGGGTAAAGTTTTAGTTGAGGGAAAAAACAAGCCTTAGCCGTTAGCAAACTGGCCCTTTTCCAGCACGGAGAGCATCTGGCCACCAGCTGTGTTTACAGGACAGCAGGCATAAGGGATAGATCAGGAGAAAATCTGAGAAATGAGTAGACAGTGCCGAAATTTGTCGTGAAAAGAATGCCGGTCTTCCTCCGTGATGCCCCAAACCTTTGCCCTCTGACATTCCCCATCCTTTTCCCAGCTCTCAAGCCTGGAAAATTGCTCACTCAGGAGAACACAGATAGCCTTTCTGGGCTTGGGAAGGGATCCAGCAGGGCTCTAGAGTGAAAAAAAAAAAAGACTGGGACGTGTGGAAACTGGCAGCATGCGAGGCAAAGTGGAAACGTGAGGAAATTCTGGAAACGAAGGGAGGACTTTGAAGAGAGGGAGAAGGAAAGATCTGCCATGAGGCAGAGGCTGCCTGTAAGTCCTCAAATATTACAGCAGCAGATTAGTATAAAAAAAGACAGATGGAATGGAACAGAAACAGCCCTACACTCATTACAGGCTGGAAAGTTATGATTAAAAGAAAAAAATCAGGCCACAAGTTTTTCTAAGGATGTTGGGGTTTTTTTCCATTTTTCCTAGATTGGAGGCAATGTTTTCCCTAAAAATTTCTAACTTATTGCAACTCATACAAATACTAAAGAAGTAGAAGTATTTTTATTTTCTAAGATGATAACACGATCTCTCTAAAAAAATGCTAATAAAAAGCTCTGCTGGAAAGAGCCTTATCTGATAGGGCTGGTATTCATGAGCACCCACTGAAACTCACACTGCTTTTTAGATTAAATGGACAACAGAGCCCTTCCCCCCCAGCCCCAGATTAATGGAAGGAAGAATCCATGCATGAAGCCACATGTAATAAAGCTCGGAGATTATTATAGAAGACAGGATCAGAATTACAACTGATCTTGATGAAGTGGCGAAATTGCCCCAATTAAAGCAGAACAAGTTTCATAGAGACAACTTGGAAATGTTATACTTTGGAAGGTGTAGTAAACAATGCACAAATAAACCCAGGAACTCCTGGGAAAGCATCAGTCAGTCACCCAGGAATTGTAACAGAAGACAGACTAGATCAAAGTCAGGCATAGGATGTTCTTGTAGGAAGTATTCCAGGGTCTGTTTTCTGACATGCTGTACATAAACCTCAGGAGACAGTTACTCTGCTTTGCTTGTTACTGTATAAAACCCCTGCTGGAGTTCTGCATTTTGGGGAAACTGGGGAGTCATGATGAAAGTGGCAGCAAATATCAGAGACAGTAGAAAAGAGAAAGGGACTTTTTTTGCTAGAAAGGGACTAGGAAAGACTTACTAGTGAGGAAGGTAGGGTAATTTCTCTCATACACAGAATCTTGTAACAAGATCTTGTAAGGCTCTCCCATCCATCAGGGCTGCAAGAGAAAGTGGCCTCATTTGCAGTAAAGAAATTCCAAATAGTCTCTCGGGAAACCTTCTGATTACGAGGGTGGTAAAGATCATGGATCCCCCTTCAGAGCCTGCAAGCTGCTCATTGCCCGTCATGGTTCAGACCTCACCCAGACCCGCAGCAGGAGGGATGGACTAAAATCCCAGTTTTCAAACTCTGTTCTGTGGCTCCACAAAGGTCTGCCAACTGCTTCCAGGAGAAGTGAATGCCGGGGTTACACAGGGCCTGGCTCTTCTACTGACAAAAGTAATGAGGGTCACGGGTCGGAAAAGAACTGAATGTCATGAGTCTATCTTTTTTTAAGGTTCCTTGCAGCTATACATCTATGGCTTTGGGATTGATTGCCAGTGTTCTGAAGGGCAAAAAGTACTCCTGCACAATCCCTTCCCATAACAGCTTTGAACGATAGCTGCTTGGGGTTTGTTCTCTCCTACCATTCCCTAGACACCGGCCAGGCAGATCTCGGGGCAGCAGTGGGCACCATGCTTTGTCGTGCTCAGCTGCCCAGACTCACAAGCCCCCAAGGAACAACGGGACAGAGGACTATGCAGGCCGACTCAGGCCGTGTGCACTCGGAGGCCGCTGCCCTCTGTCACTAGAGCCTTTGGCTCGCGTTGGCCTTGAGTGCCCAAACACTCAGCTCGCACACGGCCATCAAAGGGCATGTATCTCTACACCCCTTCATCTCTGAAAGAAAACCAGTCAACGTTACCACAGACACTCTCAACTCTATCAGAAGAACGACAAGCACAGGCAGAGTAATCAGTGTTTCCTTCCTAACGAGGCCCAGGCCAGTTCCTACAAATGCTCAAAAGGCATCACCTTCCAGGAGCAGGCTGTGGACACCGGGCTACACATCCTCTTACCAAAGCACAGTTAGTTTGGCAGTTAGAGACAGGGGCACAACACCCGTGGGTATCACTACAGCGCTAGATGCCAGACTGCCTATCCACAGGTATGCCCGTGGGCATGCTTCCCAGAAAAAGCTATTTGGCCTAGGGACATACACGTACACAACTCACAAAGACTTTGTTGGGCACTACGCGTGTACCCAAGGGGAAGATTTAAATATCATGACTGTTGTTTGACCAACTTTACTATTTTAAACCACGAAGCTACGGGGTGACGCCCGCTCCCATCTAGTTATCGCTGTCGTGGAAGGTTTGGTTTCCACGGACGAGGAGGCACACCAAATGACAACAAGCACCCCTGCGCGTTGCTGCTACATCAACCATGGCCTCGCTTCTCTAGGATGGCAACATTCACACAGAAGCTGCCATTACGGAAATGTTCCAGACATCTTGCGTGAGCAACTACTATGCAGGAAAAAAAAAGCTTAATTGACTGACATGCTGTGTCCCTGCAACATTAGTGGCAATTCAGACTTTTTTGTAATTTGCTGCAGAAACTGCAGAGGCTTTAAAAGACCAAGCACACAGGAGGACTTACACCTCAGAGTCATAAAACAGATTCCTACCGTGTTGATAACTAAAGCCAAAACTGTGTTCTCTGAGCATGCCAAAAGCCATCATCATGGAGGAGCACCTGACGTAGTTACTTCAACAGAAGAACACCAGGTTAACATGCACTGTCAAAATAAAACTTGTGGAGTCTGTGAACTGGGCACAGTTTCTGAACGGCATGCTAGAAAATAAATATATTAATGTCACTTTGCCATGGAGAAGGCAACATCTTTGCCCACTTGCTGTGGCTTTCAGAGACAGATCATCAGGAATGTTGTGGCACGTAGCAGATTCGTCTTGCTAACGATACGCTGCAAAATAAATGAAGCTTTGACGTTATATCACATCCCCCACCCCACCCAAACCCTGCATTGTAGATAACCTATACATTCTCAGGATACAGTCAGAAATCATTCTATAGTACATATTTAATTATAATTTAAAAATATCTAACTCGGACTCAGTCTCTGGCCAGTAGCTAAGTATTGACACATTACTGAAGTAAAGGTCTGTTATCATCCCTTCTCTGTAACAACAGGAATCAGCATCCTGAGAAGGGTCTCCAGGGGTGTCACACCACAACCAATGGCACCAAAAAAAAAAAAAAAAAAGCCTGCTAATTTCACAAAATGAGGTTTGACAAGAAGTAGCATTGCATTTGTCTTGGCGAAACGAAGCACGAACGTAACATTTCACTGGTACAGTTACCATGCAAACGCATGTTGAGTTTGTCATTGTTTTTAACCCCAAATCACGAGTAGCATGCAGTTCTCCTGGCCCCCTCCCGCCCCCCGCAACTACTGTATTAGAGATGGTCTGGGTAATATACCTCTTTGGTGTAACCATAGCCTGTCAGGCACGATTATACCACCCTAGGAAAGAATACAAGCAAAACTTGATCATATGTATGTTTACACAATGTACATTTTACCATTTTAAAAAAACAAAAGATGTTACATAGATTCTCAAACACAGCTCTGTCAAAAATGAAATTTTAAGCTTAAGAAATAGTTTTTAAACTACAAGGCCACCCCATTATTTTTTATGAACAATTTAAAAAGTTCCCACCCCTAAAAATCTGCCAGTATATTTCCTCAGCTGTAACAGTCTTACCCACTCTCTAATACAGTTGATCTTTGCTCGACAGCAATAACAGTTCTTACATTTCTTAAATGCACGAGATAATGGACTCCGGGATAGATATAGTTCTTAAATGCGTAACACTGGCACAAATCCGCCTTAAATGATTAATGGGTCAATTCGGGTCTTCCCTGGGACCACCACTCAGGCAGGGGCTTCCGCTGTTCACGGATGTGAGTTCTGGCTTCTGCTGGCATCCAGCTCCACCACCACGTGTGTGCGCTCAGGATCCGAGTACAACAGCGATTCACTGGACACTCTTGTACCCCGTTTGCTCAAAGTCACGGCGGAGCTTTGTTTTCTGCACTCCCTCACCCAAGCGGGGCCGCAGCCCCAGCGCAGCGCTGTCGGCCAACACAGAACTATTGGGATGCGAAGTAGAATTTTTAATCATTTTTTTTCCTGTAGTCGTTTAAGCAACTGCAACGGGTTTAAGCAACTGCCACAGCAGACTTAACTTGCAGGGTCTTTATCAGAGGGTTACCGTCTTCCTCAGCTTTACACAATGGAGCCCTTTGAAGAAGACAAATGAATTGACTGAATCCTTGTGGCCAACGTCCTCTGTAAGTCCTGTAGCACATTCTGACCGGACGTTTCTCCATTCTTGTCGTACAACAGCTGTTTGAAAGCTTCGTTTTCAATGAGGACCATCATATTTTTTAGGAAGTAGCCTTCACAATAGGAAGACAGTTCAGTGACTCCGAGAAACTGCAAGAAGTGAAATTATAGAAAGATAAGCATTCTGAGAAACCCTACTCCACAAATACGGTGCGTAAGAGCTGCACACACACAAATGCACCAACTATGCGTTTCCGGCAGGCACAGTGACACTTACAGAGGTGTATGTGGGAGGGGAAGGAGTTAAACAGTATTGGACACTGATGATTCCGGTCTCAATTCCACGTTATAAGGCTGTTAAGGAGACAAACTTCAGGGCTGTAGCTCTGCTCCCTTGGAAATTAGTGAGAGTTTTACCACAGAGTTCACTGGACCCATGATTTCACGCTAGAAGTTACACCCTAAAACAACTTACTACCAACCAGGTTTAAAGAATGCCATCCCTTGCAAGGATGAGGCATATGACCTGTCACACAGTGTTTCATGCTTCAAGGAATCTTTGGAGGAGAAAGGAATGTTTGCAGTGCATGTGGTTTGGGGCTGTCAGTGTCCCCTTATGCTGATTCATGTCTGGGCAATCGGCAGGGATACTGTAATGTGTGAGGAAACCTTAACTGTGCCAGCAAAAACGATCCTTACTGGTCATCTGAGGGGTGACCTGTACTGGTCATCACTCACTGTGGTCATACAAGTATAGACATGATATTCCGTTACAGGTGTAAGTGTAAGACACACAAGTGTAGAGAGTGCTCAGCCTGTCCTCCTGCCAGGTCCAAGATCTTCAGCTGTGCAAGGTTGTGCTGGATTTAGTCAGGAAGGAGTTAACTCTCTTTATTGTGGCTGCTAGAAAGCTGTGTTCCTGGATGCAGAGAGCAGCACTGATAAGGTCTCAGCTGGCACTGAGGAATGCCTGTACCAGATTCAAGGTCCTTCTCCACTTCTGACACTGCAGCTGCATTCCCAGCTCTGCTGTCTCGCTACAGGCAGTGCAGGGGACACACAGTTCAGGCAGCTGACCCAAACTGCCCAGGGAGGTATTTCATTCCATAGTACGTCATGCTCGGGGCATAGGCGAGGAGGGGGTTTGGGAGCCATTACTCTCTCCCTTACCCTCTCTTCTTCACTCCCGTACACTTGCTGACCCTCTCCCTGACTGCTGCATTAGCTGCTTTGCTCACTCCTGTGCTGGCTCCTTCGGGAGGGAGTTGAGTTGGTGGGTTTGTTCAGTTTTCCCGGTCATGCTGTCGCTGATGGGGTTCACTCGGAATCTGCTGCGACAGCTCTGGGGCTGCGATCGCTCTTGGGCTCTCTGGCTCTGACCCTCACCTGGTTGTGCACTGGTCAGTGGGTGACCAGTGTGACCTAACTGTATCATATGTTTTATTTTCTATTATTTTAATTATGCATTATTAGTAGTATTTGTATATATTCATTTAGATTCAATTAGTAAATAGTTCTTTTCTCAACTTTATGAGCTTTCTTATTTCTTTCTTCCTCTGATTCTCCCCCTTTGCTGGAGGAGGGGAGGGGGGATTTGTGGGAGCAGCTTCGTGGTATTTTGCTAGCCGGAGCTAAGCCATGACAGAGGTGCAGCCTGGGCATTGCTCAGCTTTGGGTCCACACTGGAAGAACTACACAGCAGAGTTGCTCACCACCACCTTAATATCACGTTTGGAACGACAAATAAAAATTGCTAAATAAAGGAAGAAAGAAAATTTTAGGGGAAAAGAACTCCCCAAATCTCCAGAACAAATTAGGGGTAGGTAGGATCTGTCTTCCCAAGGAAAATGAATTAATTTAACTTGATTGAAAACCATGCAATTTTTCATCACATGATTTTGCACCCAGAAGTGAGAGCTTATCTGTGAATCTGTATTCTACTCTGAAACGTCATTCATCCCTATTAATTACTTCAATATATTCACAGCATTGAGGAAATAATGTACTTTTCTTTTTCAGATTTGTTCTGAGGCCCAGACTGCAATCCGTGCAAGTGTTGAGTGTTTTAGGCCTGTATTTGAAACTCCAAATGATTTTACTGTAACTTTGGAGGCGTTCATGTAAAAACCAACTGGTATCTAGTGGTAACTAGTCAATCACGGTTATAAATCCGATTTGCCCAGTTACTTAATTTCTTTTTGGAAGTAAAGAACAGTAACAAAGGCTTTTAAAAATGAAGCCCTTAAACTGATACTAATCAAATGGCTGCCTCTGTACACGTTGCAATTTTAAGAATGAAAAGCTCACGGGTTAATACTCTTAATTCAGCTTTTAAATTGTACGTGTGACCAGATCCACTTTGTCTCACCTTCCTAGCATTACTTCACCTCTTTAACACAAGGTCTCAATCTCTTGTTCCTACAGCTCCTTTTACACAGCTCACCACCCTGCTAAACACTGTTCTACAACCTAGGCCCCCACCACAGACAGCTTTCCAAACCTGTGCTCAGTTCACACCATGCTTCCACCAAATCCTCTCTTTTTCTCAGTCATCATGACAAAGACCGTGCTCCGTGTGGGCCAACCTGCTCGCACATCCCCATCTGGAAAAGCAGGCCTCGGCATCGCCTGAGTTCCTGCAGGCGCAGCTGCGCTTGCAAAGTAGCAAGGACTAGAAACGGTACCTAAATCATGAGAAAGTTACTCAAAATCTACTGCTGACTGACGCGGTGGTTCCTGGCTTCAGCGCCTGTCCACCTTACTCCTGTCCTCACTGCGGCCTAGCACGAGCTTCTTCCACACTTCAGAGAGCAACATGGACGGTCAGCTGGCAAGCTGTGCTCAGGTGCCTGTGGGGTCCCCTGGCTCATCAGCACCGTTTGGCCTCTTCCACCACTTACCATTATCTCGTGTTCATATAACGAACAATCGAAGCTGCTGTGACATGGGAGCACTCCAGGCAGAACGATCTGTGTTCAGATTAATCACCTGCACATCACACAGACCAAGAGCAAAAAGGTGGAAAAGTATCTGAACTAGCTTTAAATGTGCTAGTTCAGGTCCTGGAAACCTTCTACCTATAGCATTATGAAACTCAGCCCTGATAATTTACTGGCAGCAGGGTAAATTAGCCCGTGCAGAACTCTAATGTGATGCGGCTTAACTAATTCCCTAAATCCAGATTTCATTCACAGCTACCTCGGCTTTCTCTGCAATGCACTACCCACAGCACTGCAAACAGAACCCTGGCTCTAACAGCCTCTCAACTACACCATCTCCACTGGGAGATGCAGGCACAGAAACCCTGCAGGCTGAGGCCCTGGCACGCAAACAAGGAGCTGGATTTAGCCACCGGGTTTGTTCAGTCCCAGCGCTGGCAGTGCACGAGTTCCTCAGACGGGGCTAAAGCTTGGTGTAAGAACGTTCTTCAGTCAGAGCGTAAAGAGTAGCCACATTTCACAATCTGAAGAAAACACGTGAACTTAAAACAAAATTGTTCATTGTACTTTTAGTAACAGTAATACAAATTGAGAAGTTCCCCCATGAGCTAAAGATAAATATTTTTCAAAAGATTCCTGCATGGCTGACTCCTTTTTTTTTTCCTATTACGATAAATGGACCTGCAGATATACCTCATTTCTTATTCATTTTATAGGTGGAACTTCATGCTATTTCAAACACTGATTGCACGTTATCTGTACATCAAGACCTAACATTATTACTCTCTGTAGGAAATACCTGATGATGGGAATGGAGGTCAGATCTGCAGGGGTTTGGCACAATCTGCAGGATTACTCTGTTCAATCAAACCTTCCTGTCACGCTGCACCATTTTATCTTTTGTATAGACCATGTAAATTATAGAAAAAAGTCATCTAAGGAATGCTTTAAAAATATTTCATTGCAACTACTTGTGTATGATTTCCATCTTCCAAGTAAAAGTCTAACTGCTAAGCATGCAAGGGGAGCAGAAAAACTGGAACTAATCAATGTGGCAACCACCTTCATCACTGAGCGAAAATAGGTTTTCTAGGTCAAAAAATGCCATGCTTTTATGCCTAATGACTTAGGCCCTCTCACAAGCTAAGTAAATAATTTGATTCCAATAAGGAGCTGTGAATCTCTCCTCTCCTAGACACAGAATTCTCATTACCATCCTTGCACAGCTCGGAGCCGTTGCACTTTGACAAGGTGGCATTTTTATATATTGACAAGCTGTCACCAGCATTGAGTACATCACCCCAGTGGGCTTCAGCTAGGGGGAAGTAGGAAACTGTAAAGGGAAAATTCAGCTTGGAAGGTGAAAGGTGTCTTATTCAGTTTGGTGATTCCTGTTGAATAACTCAGCAGTTTGGGTTGCCATGATAAGGGATAGGTCTGACACATGGAGGTACACTCAAAATGAGTTTGGAGCACTTAGAGAAGGGGGTGAGCAGTTGTAAAAACATAGATGTTTTTACACGACATGATTTAGGACTGTCACTATACTAGGTACCTATTAGCCACTCAGTCCCAGTAAATACCAAATCTTAAATAAATAACAAACTGTCACTACTTATCATAAAACTGACCGAGTGTGACGACAGACACATAACATGCAAGCATATGTAGTTATTTTTACCTTGGCATGATTATAAATATCCACGCAGTTTTCTGTATTAATGCTTTTTGCGCAAATGATCTCACAGTGTCGTTGTAAAGCTTCAAGCTGGAAAAATTTAGCAGCAGAGAGAAGCTAAAAAAAAAACAAAAGGCAAGGAAAAAAATAGTCAAAACTGCTTAGCAATACAGAATCAGAGCTTGCTTCTTTACTCTTTCATTATATTTTTTTCCTCTGCTCCTACTTCAGTTAGCATGAAAGTACTCATAAACAGTCAGAGGGAGAAGGCTGCTTGGTTCCTTCAACCCTCTGCAGTCCCCTCTAGGTCGCACTGTGGGAAGCTGTAGACGGACAGACCACCACAGGCTGCTCAGCTCCACGTGCTGACTTTGGGATGGGATGGGGGTGTGTGTGTGAGAGAAGAAGGAAATCACAGCTTGGAGAGTCTTTGGTCACTTTGCAAACATGACTCTGCAATGAGGGATCTGCAATTAGATTCCAGGGAAAATAAAGTTCCAGTTCAACCCCTCCCCAAGCTCTGGCTGAAACAGAGCACTTGGGCTAGATGTGAGGATGCCAGCAGAAGGACCAGGACCAAGATTATAGAGGAATTCAAATCAGATGATGATAACCACGCTGGGCAGTCTTAAAAAACCTAGAGAGGCAATAAACCTCCAATCTGTCACCTCAAGCAGACTCAAGGAAATGGAGTCGGATCCCCATATGCTCCTTGCTCTAGCTCGCGAGCAGCAGTAACATCATGCCTAGGCCAAGGACACTCAAACGCTGCCTAGCCCCATGTTTCTCCAAGGAGTGGATGCCCAGCAGGATACGATGCAAAGGTGAGAACCAGCTTGGTGTGAGGCACTGCCCAGTCACACTCATGTTCGTGTCATGTGTCTGTATGGCTGCACTACCATGGCTCTTGAGTCACCAGCACTCGAGCTGACCTCCCTCTCTGGCCCTGCATCCACCCCATGGATAAACTACTTGGACTGGCACTGCTTTGGGACCTCTGCATGCCACTCTACACTGTGGGCAAGACCTGAAGTCTGTGGCGTGAAAATGGCTTAAATTTTGAGTTCTCTAACTGATTGCAGTAGTGTTAAGGGTTAATACCCTGTTGTCCTCTTTCTGTCTTTTTACAGCAGGGAAAAGGAATTTCATTTTCTGTCTTTCCATGGTAGGTCACTGCCTCTGGCTCTCTGCTCTGGCTTACGAAGCAGGTTGAGGTTCTTCATTGACTGACACCTTGCTCTAACCCAGCCAGGTCTCTTAGGCCCTGTTCAGGTGTTTAGGCATTTATACGGCCCTTATCATGTAGGACTGCATGACAAAAAGCTATCCTGTGAATCCCAAAAGGGCTCTCATGCCACTAGGTACGAGCACTAGGCAACAAACCCCTGAAACTTCCATGACATTATTCTGACTTCTATGCAGTCCGCTCAAGCTGTGCTTTAATCCCATAAATAAATCCAAGTGCTGGAAATCTGCAGTGCTGATGTGATAGCAGCCAGCTGGCCCCAATTATGAATTGCAGCAAAGATTTCTGTGGAGTATTTCTGGTACTTCTTGTTATCGTATTTGTAATAAGGCAAGTTGCTAAATGCAGTTTTGAAAGATAAAGCCAAATCCTATTCCAGCTGCTTCTGTGGCTCAAGCAGTCACGTGCTGGTTTGTAATTACTTTAAACTGTGAGGAACTGTGGCCAGATCTGTTATCAACAGATCAATCAATCAGTCACACATTCTTGAGTCACAGAAGTTTTGAGATGTTTCAGAAGTAGAGCAAGCAGCCAGCTGAACTGCAGCACAGATTTTTTTTAACAGCCTAGGTGATAACACATGCATCCCCATAAAGCCATTGCACTGCCTAGTCCGAAACTCTTTATTCCAGAAAGGGTTAGAAATTCAGGAGCTTCTTTCAACACTATGAGTCAAATAGAGAATCGGTGACCTTCTCCTATAAAGCTCAGAAAGTCAGTGTGGGTATGCTTTGTTAAAAATCCACTGCCTGCATTGGAGAGGGATAATTTCAGTCTGGACTGGTTTCACCCTCCAGCTGCCAGCAGGGTTGGTACAGGTGTCCCTGTACCCACCAGAACTGATTCATCTCGGCCACTCGTACCCCAGAGAAGAGTTGCTCCCAGTTTCTGGTTAGCAGTGCTTTGGCCAATCCTCACATGGATGCTGTAGGGTCAGACTAACTAATGTAGGCAACCATAACACACCATGGTGGCAGACTATCACCTGTACACTGGTGACTACTAGCTGTTTAAGCAGCTCTGATTTTAGTATTCACTGTCCCGTATTCTTTTTGGCTGCCATAGTTTGGTAGCTGTTGAGAGGAAAACTCCCTGAATGGCTATCAAGAATTTGCTCAAATCTCTTGTAGTTCTACATAGTTGGAGTCGTTAGGCTGATCATAGTAACAACAGCACACAGTATTGGGAAGAGGATGACTTAACAGCCAGACAGGTTATGGATGTGTGGCTACCCTGAAGGCTCAGTCAGCTCCAGTTGGCTTGGTTTGGCTTTCACAGACGGGTACAGCGGCACTGGATGTTTTACATGCAGTGAGAAAGGGGCAAAGTCTGTACCTCAGGGAGCAGCTTAAGGTATTATTCAGAAAGTTTGGCTGTCACATGCTTGAAATTGAACTGAACTGTGGCTCCAGTGGGATTTCTCCCATGGTTAAAGCCATGCCAAAGAATTCTTCTGAGTGAGGAACAAAATTGGATGCTTTTACGCTGCTGAGACAGGTCTGGACATGTAAACCTGCGCTAATAAACCAAAAGTAAGAGTGTGGCAGAGAGAAGCTGACTGGCCCAGCTGGAGCAGAGCACCTCTCCTTCTCCAGAGAGCTAAGAGAGAGAGCGGATGGTACATTATGCTGCCAGGACTTGCTCCCAGATTTTGCTAACACCAGCTCTGCATTTCCTTGAAGGAGCCTCTCAAAGCATCTAACTAGATATTTTTATTTCCGACGCCTTTTTTTTCTTTTGCTTGATGATCATAATTTTTCTACTCTTTCTTCTCTGACAGTCAGCTTCATACTGGCAGAAGTTACCATAACGGGTGACCGGCAGAGAAGGAGACTGGGTGTCTCCCGCAGGACTGCGGACAGCCTGGGAACTCCGGGTGAGGCAGTGCTGGCTCTTACAGCAGCGCTCATGTCTTGCCCAATGGCCATGTGCCCTTGGGTGAACTCTACATAGATCACTTAGCATTGCTCCCACTGTAATTAAGATAAATGTCTCTTACCTCCATAATTTCATTATTTTTAATCAGGAGTGACTCTGCACCTCCATAATAAAGATACTGCATAACCAGCTGTAATAAAACAAAAGGGGCGTTTATAAAAAGCAATTCAAGACATTAGGGAACGGGGGGTGACGTAAGGATTGCAGGCGATACCTGAGGCTCTCCAACACCACCAAGGATTTATAGATAAAACTAGCCTAAACCTCCTGATTTCAAGATATATTTGCTTACACTCTGTCTCTGCACAGTTCAGTATTTCCTTCTCACCGGTAGTCTGATGTCTCAACCCTCACCAGCCACATTGTCCAGACTTTCTGGTGAGCTCCAAACAGTTTGCAGGAAGCTCATTAATTCATTCTGAATTTTCAGTGTATTTCCCAGTACGTCCAGTACATTACTAACTCAGGAAAGTATAATATATAAAGGTTATTCCTGTATTCCATCCCTGGCAATGGCACCTCTACCTTCACCCAGCTGTGTGTGAGCATGCATGGGATGATGAGAAAGAGTGGGGGAGGCTTTGCACCATAATACGAGCCAGCTAAGATCCCTCTGCAGAGAGCTTCCAGCAAGCCTAAAGTTACTGTGGGCAGCTGGGAATTATCTGCAGCGGGAACAGTTGATACATGGAACTGTCTGAGCTCTGACTCAAACAAGGGAAGCATATATAGCATATATATATGCTACAGATAGGGAAAGCAAGCTCTGTATTTTCATGGCAAAAAACTGACTGACCGATTCTGCTGAGGAAGGGAATGGACCGTGTCTCTTCCAGGCCTGCCCATTAAATGCAGAAAGAGACAAGAAGAGAAAAAAAGAACCAAGTGCTTTACCTTGACATGCGCTGCTTTGTCTGCATAGCCCGTCTAAGTGAAATTCATGCTATTGTACCTGCTTGGGCAGGACGTCTGCAGTCGACAGCGCTCTGCAGCTCAGTGTATGAAGGGAGATGAAGCCTGTGCTCATGAAACCACTCCTCCGAGCTACGTGTTTATCAAATACACACGTACTAATTCGGACAGGGCACGTACGCTGTTCCTATTACATGTTCCATTCAAATTCAATGTGAGAGCTGACTTTACCTGAAAGATGGGGTACTTCACATAGTTGATCTCAATACAAGTACTATCAGATGAGGGCTTGCTAGACAGCAATGCTTTAAACCTAAATAAAAAGGAGCAAGATTGAAATACCAGCCCAATTATCTCTCTGAAAAAGTATGGAAGGACAACATCAGCTCTTGCAAAAACAGTACACTGAAATGAACGGATTTGTCACCAAAAACCATCAAGAGTTAGACACTGACATAAAGTTCAAACCAAAAGGAAGAAGCCTCTCTTTTAGGTGATTTCAAGTTGAAATTTTGGAAAAATACATCTAATATCACAATAGAATAAAATATACATTCAGGAAATTCAGATTCTGTAATGATGCATATTATAAAACCAAAATAATTATTTTCCCTTTTTTTTTTTTTCTTGGAAGCAACACATCTTTGTGGAAGACTTGCAACATTTAAAAACTGTGCATCTTCTTTTTTGAAGGAGATACATTTTGGCCTATGTCTATTATGGTGCTTTAGAAAAAGTTCGGAACAAAATACTAAAGCAACTACACTAAGGCTTTTAATGGTTGTCTGCATGCTCAATACAATTTTGTAAGAAGAGGCAAGAGAGAAAAATGGATAGGTTGCTGTTCTTCGACTATCAAAGCCTGAAATTCAGACACAAGTTTCAGGAAAAAACCCCACATTTTAAGTTAATAAATGCAGATTCACGTGAGACACACATATGCAATCTGTTTCTCAAACCCAGACATTCCCATTTGATCAGAAGGAGAAAATGGGAAATGCACTGCCAGAAACATCTGCCCTGGTACTTCCTCCTTTTGATAATTCATCTGACCTTCTAGCCATAGTGCAAAGCTTGGCTTATCTATCAAACCCAGCATTTGCTGGATGGTAACCTTTCCCATATTATGACTGCATCTTGTTAATTAAAATATGGATAACAATTGATTTGCCTTTACTAGTGTCAAACTCTATTATGAACACAATTTAGCAGGTTTAAAGCTGGACTTTGGAATGTGTTTGTACCTCTAGCAATAAGCTCTGAACCAAAATACCCATTTTTAATTGAAGGCAGGGTCAGATACTGCAGTTACTTTATGCAAATCTCGTTCTGTGCTATGGGTTGGCAGCATGTCTAGCACCAGTGCTCAAACTACCCAAAACCAGTGGCTTGTCCCTGCCACATCTTGAAATAAGGTCTTAAGGAGGGCCAGCTATATTTTGTTTAAAAGCACACCTTTAATTATAAAGCTGTGTACAAATAAGGTTTGTGAGCATCTTTAAGCTCAGGTTGAGCTGGGTGACCCATGTCCAGCCTTCTGAGCACAGGGATTAAGAGCTGGATGCAGCAACAAGCTCCATGCAAATGTGCCTCGGTGGAATGAAGTCAGATGCATGGCCAGAAGCATGGATCATTTACAGGGTGGGAATCTAGTGATGGAAGCACTTGTTAAACATCCTGCAGAGCAACCAGAAACAAGCTGTTGAACCCTCTAAGAATCTTAACCACAACAACAAAAAGCAAAATCACAAAATCAAATTCTATTTTTGTTGAAGACCAGAAATGTCTCTGTATCTTACCTTGGTGACGCAGTAAATAGCAACACTCTGTGTGCATAAAACGGTCTTCCTTCCACCAGAAATGTAACATCTGACATCTCTTTGTTGTTAAGAAAATGGGGATCTAGAATCACAAAAATAACAATAAAACAACAAAAAAACCCCAATAACTTGTGTTTGGAAGAGGTCGTGAACGAACAAAATATTTTCCTGTTTTGACAAAAGAAGACAATAGCGTAAAAGGATATTTTTTTAATGAGTAAAGCCCATAAAGCTATTTTGGACAGCCTGAGACAGAAGCCCCCTAGACAGCCACATGGAGTTCAGACAAAGGGAATTCAAAGCTTGGAAGTCCACAAGGACCTTTGCCGAGACGACCACCAGCCGTCCCCACCGTGTGGAGCTGGCACAGCCTCCTAGCTCTGCTACCCAAAGCAAACTGCAGCTGAATGGATGCCTACGCTCACTTATACCCTATTTCTGCCCTCTCCCTGTGCTGGGAAACCTTTGTGCCACGGGGAGGAGGGTCCTGGAAAATCGTTGGGGTCTTCTCTTGGTCACGTTAAAACAATCCAGGCTGTGTCAGCAGGGCTGGTAGGGCTGTGCCGCCGCAGCATCACGCACAGCCAGCCACGGCGGTTTGAGATGTGGACAGACGTTTGGCTCTGGGCCCCGGGCTCAGATCCCAGCCTAATTAGCAACACAGACAAAGCTTTGCAGATTTACAGTCCCACGCCAATGCACCTGATGACCCTCCTGATTTCAGCGGGAGTTTCAGGTCAGGCTACACTTGGGGCCCTTCCTTGTTCGAGTTCTGCCTTTGTAATTCAGGTTTTCCTCTGACTCGTGCCCTTCCAAGCACCCGGTCTGCAATGCAGACTTCCCACAGCTCCCCTTGAAGAGTCAACGAGTATCTTTAATTCATGCTTACCTAGGCGAGAGGTCTGCTTGCGCTTAATTTCAACGAGCTTTGGAATTGGGTAAGGTCCATAGCAATGAGTGAAAATTACAGAGAGCTGCTGGCTGATCACTTCGTTCTAAGCAAAAGAAAAAAAAACATATGCAACATAAGCGTAGTATGCAAGGTTAGATCAGTACGCAAAGGAGAAGTTATGTTGTTCTCAAGAGTAGCCTGTTTTGAACTTGGAGAATGTGATTGCTGAAGCTTTATTAAAAAACAGAGTTTAGGATTATCATTGTTTGTTAGAAACTGCAATCCTCATTTACTTGATTGCTACATCTCCCATAGGAATTGGGTAAAATTAAAAGTTCTCTCCTTGGTCCAGGGGTCTTCTTTACTCAACGAACTCCACAGCCCCTGGCCCCTCCTTAGAAACAAAGCTCCTTTACTATAGCTACTTAATTTCATTTGCAAACTTCCTTTACTGGAAAATGACTTTTCGTTGCTCTGTATAAAATGGTCATGGGTCTTTTTTAGAATGGTTTTAGAAACCCACAGCTACGAACAGATACAGCTGCATAGTTTCCATACATTTCCACACAGCAGTCTCCCAAACAGACCCTCCCTTACAGAGTGACAGAAGCATCACAGCCTGTGCCTGAACCTCCTCATTCAATCCCAAACGTTCCAGTAACGTGCTCTTGCACCACTGCCATTGGCCTGGGTACCACTGGGGTGAGGAAGCCACCAGACCTTCACAGAACCAGGTCTGGTCCCTGACCCTATCCATTTCTGCCCAGACTCCCAGGGCAAGGCACCCACAGGACGCTTCCCTGTGAGTGCCTAAGCAACAGGAACATTCATACGACTCATCTGCAAGGACAGCAAAATGGATTTAGTCCTTAGCTACCTAAGTCACAGGCAAAGGCAAGATTTAAAAGCTTTTGCAAATTTTCTCCCACTCTTTGCTGGTAACCAGAGCAGGTCTGGCCAAGTTCCATGGTACCACACGGCTAATTCATGACATCTTTTAACTACCCTCTTGGCTGGTGATTCCTTTCCACACCAGCAAACAGAAAAAAGGTGAGGCACGTAGATATGAGAGAGGCCAAGGAAATAAGCAGGTAAGGGAAAGAATCTTAATATAAAAATTTGAGGAGTGTAGATGTTATACTAAAAATATTTCCAGGCTCACAGAGCAGAAATCGAAGCTTTCCTTTCTCTGAGCACATTTCAGCTCAGTTCTAAGAGTGATGCTCCTTAAATCCCATGAGGGATGAATAGGAGTGGCAAAGATCCTGTAATGACTCCCTTACCGCATCTAATCAAACTGGGTGGGAAAAGGGTAGAGCTGAGCCCTCACAGGCACAGGCTGATGTCAAAGGAAATTACGCGCTCGCCCGCAGGCAGGAGTTGGCTCCTATTACTATGTCAGATGTAGCATTAAAAGAAACACTAAGATAAGAGAAATACTGATACTAAGAGACATCATTTAGCATGGCACGGGGACCAGCACTCAGAGAGGGGCTCACTGCTGTGGCTCTGAGACAAGGAGGACGTCCTGCACCGGGAGCATCTCTCTGTTCAGCATCTTCCTGACGGAGATCCGCAAAGCGCTTCACAAAGGGAGTGAATCACAGGGTGAAGAGAAAAGGAAGATTTAAGGCCAGATTTAAAGAAGGAAGTGACTCAGCCGCCGGGAGGGCTGCAGGGGGAGAGCTCTAGACAGTCAGGGCAGAAAGAGCAATTGCTTCTCTGCTCAGAAGGACTGTGCCGAAGCGTCGCGGCCGACTGAGTCAGCCAGGGAGGAGTGTGTCCGGGGGGATGCTGATTACCAGCAGGGCAGCTCCCAGTTGGATCTGGCAGATGCTAAGAAGTCAGTAAATGCAATGGAGGATGGGGATAATTCCGTGGTTCAGAGCAGAGGGAAGCTTCTGGAGAGGAGAGGCGTAATTGGAAGAGCAATGCTCACCTTCACCCGGAGTGAATAAAAGCAGAGTAACTGCACTAAAGAGGATAGCTACTGGTAACTCCCTCTTGAATTTGCCGGGGTGCACAGGTCCTGTCTACAATGCTGTGGTTTTAGTGGGTCCATGAATTCACCAGTCCCAGCCACAGCAGTGCCTGAGCAACAGCACACATATACTTCAATAAAGACAATGCATCTCCTCCTTCCAGGGTGCCTGTAGGAATGTGCTGATGGAAAATCTGGTATTGAGCTCCCAGTGTCTTGTTAGGAGTTGGAGGTCTCACTCACCAGCCCGAGCCACGGCACCGTGTACCAGGACATCCAGGTGCACCAAGACTGGGGAAGAACGGGCCACCCCCAGTCGCGCAGGTGGGAAAAGAGGACCCCCGCTCGTAACTCCAAACATCACGATGAACAGGTCGCGCATGCGGACCACCTCACGGGAGTCTGCCTAGACAGGCGAGGCACTGCCAGCTCCCTGGGTCACCAACGCAGCACGAACCCTGCTGTGGGCAGACACAAGCCCATTATAAAGCCACACTGCCCACAAGCCTGTGAAAAACCTGGTGTGAACTAAGCTCTCATTAGCTCAAGGTGTGATATGTTCACTCTCAAGATGCTTAAAAACCCTGAGACACCGAACAGAGACGGGACAAAAAGAAAAGAGGTCTTATGATTGGCACTTCAAAGGAAGCAGGGCCATCAGGCAGTGGCTTGACGCACTGCAGAGCTTCCGAGCTCCAACACAGGACACTGCTCTCATTTGGCAGAGAGGAGGTCGGAGACCTTTGGCTTCTGTCACTAACATTAAATACTTACAACGCGTGCCGCTAAAAAGCAAAGAAATCTGCTTGGCTAGAAAGATGAAGCATGTGCTCATTTAGAGCCATTGCTAGCAAACAGCAGCAAGGTTTCTTCTCGAGACACAGGGAGGGGAGCAGAGAGCTGTTACAGCAGAGCAAGACCGCTCCACACACCACCCCGCACGCAGCCAAGCTCTCAGGGCTGTGGCCCTGATCAGCTCCCCGCAGAGCCTCTGCCGGCTTTTACCAACAAACTGGACAGAAAGAGGCAGCAAACAGGAGAGAGAAAAGAGATGCAAAAGGTACAGTCTGTGACTGGATAGCTGGGGAAAAAAAATGGCTTTTTAAAGCCAAATCCTGCTCCTGGAGCAAGCTGAGCTGGAGTGCCTCTGAAGTAACTGGGAACAACTGCAAGAATCCACAACCTGAAGCATCAGCACTGCTCTAGCAGAGAGGAGGACACGTCCAGCCTATTCAACCTTCCCCCTTCCACAGTGCTTGCATCGGGAAGCTCAGAAGCCACGCTGGTTATCACATCCATCCCATTTAAAGCACAAAGCTGGAAAATGCTTCCCCGTCTATCTTATCACCCTACCAGCTGACTGTGAAAGAACAGCTGTAAGAGCTCGCTGCAGCAGTTGTGGGCGGCAATACTAACACCGGAGGAGCAAATTGAAAGTTTGTTTTCTTGCTACAGTTTGATGTTGGAAAACATTGTGCCAGGATGCGTGAGGCTGAGATCTGGAGCGCAGCCAGCTTCCTTTCAGACATGGGCGTTTGTACGCAGTCAAAGGGAGCCGATGTGCATCTTCTGCTGTGGGATGGGGAAGAAAGCTTGGCATAGGATATAATAAAAACATTTACCTAGCCACAGGGTAGTTTACAAATAGGCAAAGGGGAACAGGGAACAACAGTGAATCTTCTGATGGAGACGGTGCTTCCAGCAGAGGGTTGGTCAGTGAGCAAGCAACTTTGCTTTGTAGATACAAGCGGTCTCCTGACTTAAAAGTGCTCTTCAGCAGAGATCTAAAGGAATTCCCCACTCCTGGAGAATGCACTTGAACTGCGAGGGGAATTCATAAACTCTTTTGAAGCAAAACTGAAGGTTTTCAATTTGCTGGAGCAGAGTTGACTAGTCGACTGATCTAAAAAGAGGTGAAGACCTGAGTGGGGAGAGCAGGGGTATTCTTTCCTGAATGTCCATCTGAACGTGGTCTGCAGCAGGACTCAAGAAAGGTTCCTCCAGACTTCGGCACATAGGCTGCGAGAGCTTGCTCCATTCCAGCTTACTCAGTTCAACCCAGCCAAGCCATTCTCGGATGTGGTCCTACAAGGTACTAGACACAGCTGGGAAATACATAGCCAGTTGTTTTTCCAGTACCTGTGGAAGATTTATGTCATCTTGGTGTCTGTGGTCCAAACTCTCAAGGAGAGAACTCAGGTCGGATTTGGCAGTTACACTTAGGTTTTGCTCTTCTCTGATCACACTTTGCTTCAGCTGTTCATAGGGCCCCCATTCCCACACCACACCTCTGGACTGCTCAGTTCTCCTTACCCATCTACAGATACCCCACCACCTCTACATGGCTGCCCTCCACAGCGGTACCAAGTTCGGCTGCTCTTGAAGAAGAGCCTCCAAAAGCCCAACCAGTCCTTTGGGTCTTCCTTCTATTGATGTCGCCCTCGCCAGCTCAGTCCTGTTAATGACTGTTTAACCTAGGTGTGCCAGGCCCTCAAATTCCTCTACCACAAACCTCCAAAACCAAAAGCTCACCGCGATAAGCAGAAAAACCACACAACTCTTCTGGGCTCGGTGTCTGCCCGTTAATACCCATCACTCCCTCCAAAGCAGAGAAACCATGCTGCTCAGGGAACAGGAGTGCTGGCAGAGGTATCTTTTCTCTCTCTGGTCCTGAGGATGCTGAAATGACCCAGCTCTCTGTTAAACGCACAGCTGCAGAAGCACTGCTTCCAGTCACCCATTTCACACGTGGTCCCTGGTAGCTGCTCCAGCAGTAGCGGAGTCTCAGGATACCCCAAGCACATGGAGGACTCATCGGAACTTCCTTCCACGACATGCTGGGATGCCCTTGAATTTTTCCTCTGTTTATGCTCCCCTCTACCCAGAAAGAGCTGATGAAGAGTGAGGGCTTTTTGCAGACTCTCCGGCCCTGAGCACGCAAACTCTATGAGACTTTCTTGGCCATTTCTCTGAACCTTTTCCATCCTTGCCTAGGTGCTCCCGCCTCGGTCCTCTCGCATAATTCACTTTTGCCAGCAGCCTCAAAACTGATTAAACGCCACTTTAGAGGGTCACTCCTAGATGATTAAGCAGCATACACATAATTAATATTAGTCAACAGTTGCAAAGGTAGGGAAGCCCCAGAGGTTGGAGATACAGTTAGAGGCAGTGAACTGCATAACAAAATGGGTTTTGTTAGTGCTGGGCTCAAGTCCTTCCACTGCAAGTACAAACGGAAAAGAATTAATCACAGGTAAGGCACAAATGGACCCTTCAGTTAGTGTCTGGGAAAGCTGCCAAGCCTCCCTTTTCAAAAGACTCTTTATATCACAGCTGTGCATTGTATGTAAAAAGCTCAGATCCCCGGGCACAGTCTAATCCCTGGGTGAGAGCCCAGAAAAGGGCAAGTGTCACATCCATGGCACTTATTTATTGTAAATGAAGAAACGGCTCCTGCCTCTGGCAGGGAAACGTTTTAGAAGGCAAACAGAGGATAGGGAAGAAGAAAATCAAACCTGTGTTAGTGCGAAGCTGAATCTGCACTACGAAAACACAAGAGAGGGTTAACAGTCTGTTCTTAACATGCCACTCGGTACCTGGCGTTCCCACCTCACACGGAGAATGCACGACGTACATGTGTGGATAACTTGCGTCCTGGTTACTCTGAACTGTTTAGACACAGAAGTACTACAAATGACAACGGGCAACGTTACAGGTCACTGCAATTACTTGAGAACAGTGAAACGTGCCTTACGAAATCAAAGTCCCAGCCAAAAGACCAATCACCGAGCACAGGCAGGGTATGAGGTGACAGACAGAAGGGCAAGAGCCACTCCATGGAACCCCTAAGCGGGCACTTCAGCATCCTGGAGGTCTTCAGCGTTATTTTTAGTGCAGGTTTTGGTGTGTCTGTCTCCTCTGTGGAAAGGTCTCATTTTGCTTCTTCAGTTAAAGTATTTCAGTCATCAGCCAAAATATCGCATTTTCAGGTGTTAATTTTTTCAACAAAGGTAAAATATTATGTGGAGAACAACTCTTCTAATGAAACCTGTCATTATAATAAAACCTCAATTTTTCTGTTGAAAAGCAGTTTATCAAGGAAGTATGATTTTACCCAGCGCAGAGGGGTCTTTCCTGATCCATTTCCAAGGCAAGAGAAACATGCACAGCACTCTCCCAAGGAAGGGCTTTCCTCTAGGAGCTGATTATGACCCAGTGCCTGCCCGAGCATATTACAGGGTTCACCTCTCCCCTAAGTCCTTCCTGCAGGACAGGGTAGTCCAACTTCATAGAGCAAAACACAGTTTGACTCAAGTCCGTCTTAAATATTCATTTTAGCCCATTTAGCTCCTTCATCTTCCAGTGCCACTTTCTAGGGCATGTGCAGACCCTGGGGTAAAGCTGATGTTTGCTGACCACGATGCCGGGACTCTGTAGGCCTGGACTCACATGAGTTGAGTCTGTTGACACTCTCTGAGGAACCTGTCCTGACATTTGTTTTAGAGGAATTAAATCCAGAAAGAACACAGCAATAAAGAAACAGGGTGTCCAACTCAAGCTTCAGCTTCCGAACATTTTCCTGCAAAAGTGCAGGTGTTTCAGCCTTTCCTGCTGCTTTCTGTTTGTTGGAGACGTGAGGCTTTTTTTTCCAGTAGTTACTGCATCTGTGACAGAGGCTACATGCTGCTATTTCTGAAAGGATATATTAAAAAAGAATCCCAAACTTTACTTTCTAAGAGATTTCGGGTTCCAAGTGGCTAAGTTACTGCTGGAAAGACTACTTCAGCTTTTAAACTATATAGGCTAGGCTCCTCAAGATACCCACATACCTGAATCCTTCTGGAATTTTAAAAACTGTTTATGATTTTGAATTGTTACTTGTCCTCAATGACTGTCAACACTAGACTGATGGCTGTTATTCAAAAAGCTCAGCCTTCCAAAAGAGCCTGTGCACTCCTGCAGGTTTCTTCAGCTGCCTACAGGCGCATTTGTAGGGGTTGAGAAACTCTGCAGGAATTTTAAATTCTGAGGAAACATCTTTGCAAAGTAGTTTCCTGCATCTTTCCACAAGCCTGGCTGCACACTGTGATCAACACCTGACTAATGGGCTAAATTTTAAAATAAATGACCTTGTCACTGACAACCGATGGGAAGGATGCAGAAAAAGCTGCAGAACGCAAGTGAGGAATGGTGATGAAGGACACCTCTCATGACTTTTCAAGCTGCTTTCATCCTGGACAATACCCTAGCAGGAATACTCGCAGTCCTAAGCCAAGTTTTCCTGGCATGAAGCACTCCCAGTGTCAGGCGAAGCTTTAGGCAACGCTTCAGCACATTCAATGCACATGTGGACTAACGCGTTTCAGCGGTGAGTGCCCACAGATGATCCAAAGTAATGGCAAATAGCAGCTACCCGCCCATACCATGGCGGGGAGGGAGAAAGTTGTAAGAGAGATTATTTGGAATGAAAAGGTGGTGTTTTTTTCAAAGAACTGAGCCAAGGACAATCAGATGTAAGTTGCTGTATGCAGAAAAAGCAATGGATGAAACTGGCTCATAACTTTGTACTACCAGCAACGGTGCTGGCTCGTCTTCATGGATGGAGCTGGGTGATTTAAATGACAATTCAAGCTCACGCTGAGCTCCAAAGTGGAAATCTAAAACCAACCTCCTCCAAAGGCCAGATGTGTTTAACTTCCAAGGTTATGGTTTTGAGTGTCCTTCTTTTCAGGTTGTGGAAATGTCAAGATAAAATTGAAACAGCTCCAGGGTTTTCGTTGACAGAGGACAAACAAGCATTCCACATGTTCAGCACGTTATCCTCAAGAGAACCTCCCTGCAAAAACACAAGAGCTGACCTGCAAGCCCCACCTCGGGCACTACAAGCCCGCAGATCAGGGTGCAACCTCAACGCACCTCTTTTAAAAGTCTCTGTTTGGGGGGGCCCAATCTCCAAGCCACGACCAGCCCTCAAGCACATCCATTCCTCAGGCAAATACAGTCCTCTGACATGGGGCAGGAGAGCAATCCAGCTCAGAGCCAGGCTCACGCAAAGCAAACATCAGCCTCATCTGGAGGCAAAGGAGAGCTTCCAGTGAGAAGTTTGGGGGTTTCCCCAGGCTATGAAGAGCCCAGCACAGATTCCAACAGGCACAAGTTTGGCTGCATCTTCCTACCCTTCTTCTCTAACAAGATCTCCAGTGTCATCTTAGCTTTGAGGGGCTCAACTCTGCTCTACGCCGCAGCTGAAGTTTAGCTCAGGGCTACTCGCTCCCAGAAGTGCCTCTCCGGCTTTTGTCTCACGCAGCCCTGTCCAAACCACTTCCAGCAGGCTCTGTTTGCGTGCTTGTCTGCCACAGAGATTCAATCCACTGCAAAATGGCAGCGCCTTTCCCCCTCAGATGGTGGCCCAAATCCACCACCATGTCATCAACATTTTTAGTGTCAGAGCTTTCCCGGTTGGAGTTTTGCTTGTTCGTAGCAAAGTGCCTTAAACCGAGCTCTCCACGTCCTTTCCACTGACACTGCTTTCTCGGGAGTACCTTGTCTCTGGTCTTTGGTTTGGTAATGACCCAAGCTCACTGCACGACAGCAAGAACTGTGCAGGGAGCGAGCGCAGAGCGATTCCCTGCCTGTTCTCACAGTTCGGCCTCACCAGCATGGAAATACTGGCACTTCTCCGCTCTCCATCCAAATCTCAACGGTGCAGCTGATAAAGTCATTTAAAGGCATGAAAGGAAATGAAAGCGCTCCGTCCCACTGGAAGCCACCAGGAGCTGGGTTTCGAACCTTCATTTGTGCTTTTGGAAGTCTTCCTCCAGGGCTTTAGTGCAGCAGCGAACAACCGATGTGCAATCTATGCACTGTTCTTCCCCACTTATTTCACAGCTTGAAGAGAGGCAATAAAACTAGGGACTCGAGCTCAGCAGTTTTGCCTGATTTTTGTTGCTGCTCTGGGTTCCAGGATCAGGATTTCTGCAAATTTTATTTTTATTTCTATTGTCAGTGTCCCGGCACACGAATGGGAGCAGAGAGCCACCCTGAGAACACTAGCATCAGTGCTGGCTGGTGGCAGATCTCCCACTAAACCCTCATATCTGGACCCTCTAGGGACCATAGATCTGATGGTGCTCCTGTAGGTATTGGTTATTTTTTCTTTAATATTTTCATTTTTGTAGTTTCTGGCCTCTTTGCATGGCCTGGGAACCTGCAAGAACACTTCATCTGACAGTGCAAAGAAGAAGGTGGGGACAGAAGGCGTGCTTCCCACTCTGAGACCTGCCCTATGCTTCTGTGCAATTTTTGGACAGTCTCTCTGGCCACATTACTCAAATTACAAATTGCTGTCTGACTTATCCAGGTTGTCACAGCTTCTGAGGTCAAGATTGTAACTCTATAAGGCGCTGAAAATTTGCCTGTTTAATTACCTCAGTTTCCCTGTTTGTAAAGGGGGGATAAGATCATCTTCCACGTCTCAACTCATTAATATCTGCAAATTGTTCAGAGACTACGGGATAGTTGGAACTATTTATAGCAATGCAAAATGCCATTTCTATTAGGTGCAAGTTGCCATGCAATTAAAATATACTGAGCATCACAATATGTAGCAAATGGGACAACTTGTTTTACAGCAGCAAAGAAATGCTAAGTGGCCCTGTGCTTCCTAGTTGTTTATTTTATTTTATTCTTTTTGCCCTGAAAAACTCATTAAGGAAATGTACTGGGCCAGGCTGTGATGTTTAGCAAGAGCCATAATCTCTCTCGAAGTTCCCAGCCCACAGGGAAAAGGATGTCCATGTGAGCAAATCAAACTCCTCTACCCACAGCGCTACAAAATATAGAGCTTTACAATTTGCTGTGGAAAAAGAGGGATGTGAACCACAGTTATGGCCCTTCTGCACCTCTTAAAGGAGATTTCCATTCTGTGGCTATATATAAAGAACAGCCTCTGCTCTCAGCCCTTCCAGGGAAGGGGAACAGAAGATCCTTTGAATCTCAGCTTTCCTCGGCTTCCTTCTACGGAGTGACCAGGGAGAACTTTTATTGGCTTATTCCCCTACAGATGAATTTATTATTATTCCTTCCAAAGGGCTGCATAGAGTATGTTCTCATTTCTGTCTGGCAGAGCTTTGTAAGAGGCCGTTTGGACAAGACCGCTGCAATAATTCATGCCATTTGCAGACAATTTGTAAACTCTTACAGTGTCCCAGAATGATTCATTACTTTCCTAAGAATATGAAGCAGTGTATGTGTTTGTGTTTGTGAATATCCATGCTCATGAAAAGGGAAGACAGGCAGCTCCCCTAGGCCCAGAGGCCGGAATGAAGAACAGCATGGATTTCTTGGTTGTTGTGTAGGGGTTTTTATGGTATTTCAGTTGTTTCACCCCTCCACATTTTGGGTTTTAAGTGAACCCAAAGCATAAGGTAGCAGTCTTAGTTGTTCCAGTGTCTCCTAAAAAAGGTTCTGGAAAATCCAGCCTACCATGTCACAAAGGTATAATCCTATGTAAATAACTTATTCTAACGATGATCAGTGGCTTTGGCATCAGCCACCCAGGAGAAGAGCAATTAAAGCCATCCCTCATCCTAGATTACAAGGCCTAAACTTAATCTCCATTAAGTTTTCAATACGATTAGCTTTTGATCAGCTTTCAAAACAAACAGCACCTTGCCGGTAGTTTCTGGATGAACATACATAAACCCAAGCGAGTTGAGAACAAGGAATCAACAAATCCTAGGATTTGGAATGATTTCCTGAAAGCTAGGTCAAATATTCTCCATAAATACCCATCTGATACAAACTAACCCCAAAGGGAAGAGGCTCATAGGAGCAAAAATCAGAACAATTGCTGGAACAAATGTTCAGGATTTGCTTGGGAGTGTAGTCCAAGCTCTCTTTTGCAGCAAGATACAAGAAATAAATCCACGTAGGCTTGGCAAAAAGTCTGGAACCTTTTAGTGTTGAGTACCAGAACCTCTTCTTTTTTCACATTATTTTGGTTATTGCTGCAGGTGCTAAAATTTATTTGCTCCTTGCCATGACATGTAGAGTTGGGTGAGAAATGTTCCTTACCTCCCAGTTAAGCAATTAGAAGACCATACCAACATGTGTTGTGGTGCACAAGAAAAAGAACAGCAATCAGGTCCTTCTGATGCTTTTTATCATTAAAATGATTTTCTGGTGACAGTAAAGTTGACTGGACATGGGAGTCACTGACTGACTGTGAGAGGGACCCAGTAGAGAAGAGACTGTTGATTGTAACAGGTTTTAAAAAGAAGTATCCAGCCCTCACTAGGTAAGACATTTTCCTCTCCTTGCGTGCCCCATGACTGTCCCCCTATACCTGCATACCAAATGGTACCTCCCTCAAAAGGTTTTGTTAGTCTGATTTGTTTGGCTAAGAAAATGTCAGCTGAAAGAATAAATGTGGTGAGGCTGCAAGTACAAACACTCAGACAGAAGATTTTAAAAAATTATCCTGTTGTGTGCTTGCAGAAACCAGTCTCCCCACAAGTTTAAGAGTCCAAATCCCACATGAAGGGAAGAGAAAGTCATGTGAGAGGTTAAAGAAATCCAAAGCAAACATGAATATTAGCTTTGTTGTATGGTCCTGTAAAACAAGCTGGGTAAAGTTACTCTTTGGGTTGGTTTGGTTATCGACATCTCTTGCTGTGCTGCAGTGACCCTTTTGACTTTAATTTCACCACCAACCATCAGTTTCTGTTGTCTCTCCAGCTTATTGTCAGCATCAGTATTAAGCTGTTCTAGCAGGAGATGTGATTAGCTTGTGTGTTTTTAACTCATGCTTTCACAGTGAAAAAAATCTGAGATACATAATGCAAATAATAATAATCCTTTACGGTATGAACAAGGTTTAGGACAGCTGCAAAACCAATATTGCAAGCTTTGGGTCTTACGGGATGGGAATGAGGCTGATTTCTTTAAAAATGTGTAATATATCCTACCTTGCTGGCTTTCAGTATCTCAAACATCAGAGGCAAGCCTTGTGTGATGAGCTCCTCTGTGTACTCTTCTTCCTGAATGGACTTGAATTCCTTTAGCAAGCACTGGATGAGGGGTCGTCGGTGCTGCTGGAAGGACGTGCGCAAGGACTCCAGCCATGTGTGCAGCGTCCAGGGAACACCTACGGACAGAGGACAGAGCTCATTGCCAGCTTCAGAGAAGGATGTGCCCTTCTGCACTTTCACCTTTAGTCGTGTTAAGATTTTAAGCAATATCTGCCAAATAACCCTAGAAATCAAATTCCTATTTATCCCCGATTGAGAAGGCTGGGGGTTACCAGGACATCCCAGACATAATGCACAGAGGCTTTCCTCCAAACGCGAAGAGAAGACTCTGGTCTCTCTGCTCATCTAGCTTTCAGCTGCTCTGCTGAGACTGCCAATTTGTGGTAATTGCTGTGGTGCTCTGTGATGCAAAAGCCTTTTGGAAACTAGATTTACACTACCTCATTTGTCTCAATGTGGCCCTGGAGAGCCATTAAATGGTAGCAAAAAAAAGATTTTGGTCACTACCCACCTGGACTCAAACTGGTGGTCTTCAGATTAAAACTCTTTAAGCGCTACCCCATGTTCTCTCCTGATTATTACTATTTTCCCTAAACAGCACTGGGTGAGTTAAGCAGATCAGCCTTTTCAAGCAGTTTGTCGTGGCACAACCGCTCTCCAGGAACTTAAAGGGAATGCTCCCATGCACTGAGTGAGAAAGCACATGGAGCTAACGTACCTCTGAAGGCATTAGGCTGGATGTGACCTAGTTTCTGCTCTTGCAGAACGGAGTGGGAGGAAACGCAAGCCTGGTGTTTGGCTATAAAAGGTTTTGCCTTCTATTTCAGCAAGCGTCCAGCGCCTGGAGAGCAGCCCTGTTGCTCTCCTCTTGTTTGCTGCCAGGTCTTTGCCTGCTCTTCCCACCCCACGAGCCACCGCTCAGACTGATCCGTGCCATGTCCCCAGGCACCGCACCAGGCAGAGGGATGCCAGGCACCTCGGTCTCTCTCTCTGGATGCAGATCAATGGGGACTGTAAACACACAGTCCAGAGAGATTCCCCTCTACCCCATCCAACCATGCTCCCCACGGGCAGGCGCAGCTTCCCAGCTGGCTGCTATGATGTTCAAGGCCCATGCTGGCAGAGCTGGCACACCAAGGAGCCAGTTCCCTGCTCCTGCCATCAGAGGCTCACAAAGCCCTGAAAATAAAGATGTTTTAATTGTGGACTGCTTTATGGCAGACCGCAAAGGAGGAGCTGTTGGAGGTGGCCCACAGCAGCCAAACACTGCCCCAGAGTCTCAGCTAATGCTCTGGCATGCAGCAGTGAAGATGGATGCTGGTGGAAACCACTCTGTCCTGCGGAAAAGTGCCAGTGGCCCCTGATGGGGTACGCTGTGGAGCCAAAATGGGCCAGGAACCTGCCAGATCCCCCACCAACTCCTGCTTCCACAAGAGTTGAGGGAGGCAGAACTGTGGTCGGTTTAAGCAACAGCCCATCAAGAGATGCATTTCGTACAGCGGTCCCTCCCCGGAGGGAGAGGAGAGGGCACCAGGACTGACCTATGCTCCGTATGTCAATGGTCACATCCACGTAACCGTGCTCGGCACTGTGGTACATGGCCTCCTTCAGGGCTTTCAGCTTGGCCTTGCTGTTGCGGCTGGCACAGAGCGGAGCTGCTGCCGAGTCAGGCAAGTCCGTCCCCTCAGCCAGGATCTCCTCCAGTGACAGAATATCGCTCTTCTCCTTCTCTGGCTGAGCAAGCAGCTTACGAAAGACATTCCTGTTGATCAGAGCATGAGGGAGAGAGGGTGGGAGAGCAGAGTCAGCGGCTGGGCTTTCATTGTGCCCGGCGTACTTGTGTTGACATGGCAAGTTAGGACACCTATCCAGGAAATCACTCCAATTGATGGCAGAACCAGCTGAGAGCAGACCCAAGGCAAGCACAGCTCCCGCTCGCCCACCTGCACTGTCTGGGCCACGTCTGCCAGACGCTGCTGTCGTGACAGGAACCATACAGATGTCGCACGAGTGGCGGCCTCTTGTGGGAACAGAGACCCATGAGCTAACCGTGACTCAAAGCTTCTTCCCACAATCAGGGAGGGCCGAGGTGCCTCTGGACAAGCTCTCAGGACTTCCACCATGGAGGCCACTTGAGAGGGGAGCTGCCTGGATCTACTGAAAGCACCACCACTCGATTAACACTCAAAGCAGTCTGGGAAAGCTGGAGCAGCTAGACATTGAACAAGGCCAGTCAGGGCAGGTTCGAGCACATCTGGGACTACTCTGCAAAGCCATTGATGTAGTTGGACCATCAAATAGCAACACCCAAACTCAGAGACTTGGCATCCTCAGGTTTGTACCAGCGTAACCTCATTGATCTCAACAGAGCAGCTCTCGGTCTCGCAGCTGTGAGAAGAGTAACCGGGCTGGTCCCCATCCCACCACCCCCTGCACCTGCTCATACCCCAGTGTGGGGTGGCAGTGGGGCATGGCATGTCCCATTCTAATTTAGGGCAGAGAGGGAAGGAGGAGGGAGTGTGCATGAGCAGTGTATAGGTAGGAACATAAGAGCCAGGGCCTGACACGTGCACAGCCATCAGCCAAGCCAAGGAGAACCCCAGGTCCTCCTTGGGCACGCGTTTCCCACTCACGCTGGCTGAACGTGAGACTCCAATAACCAAACTCTCCTCTCTGTCCCAGGGGTCTCTCGCAGGGTCCAGATGGGCAGCGTTGTGCGAACCCGCCCTGACATGCCGTTAGCATGTTGTTAGACTGGCAGCTCATCTCTAAGCAAACAGACGGTAGATACTGTCTCTAACCTGTATCTATGTTCCTCTGGATGGCTACAATCAGAAAAGTAGGAACGTGAAGATCATAATACTAATCCATTACACTGCAGTCAACCCCTGAGCGTTGCAAGATCATGCATGCCAGGTGCTCACTTCATTACGTTGGTTTTTTTTTTAATTTGCAGCATACATACAACATTAAGACACACAGGACTTTACAGTAAACACAGATGCAGAAACTCTATTCAACGAAAATTATGGCTGCAGCAGTACAGGCACAATTTGCTCAAACCTGAAAAATCTGCCAAGAAATTCAAAAGGAATGTCTTTGGAATTCCTTTCTGCCGTCACATCAGCTGCCATTTAACAACCACTGCATTGCAACACACCACGAGGAGTCCCCTTTAGATATCCAAAAGCAGCTTTGTACCACCAACTGGTTAAATTCACATGCTAGCAAGGAATTCTTACATCTCTGCTCAGTTGGCAGCATGTACAATTGTCCATGCAGAATTTTCACTCATCTGCTCAAACCAGACGCCCAGGCAAGAAATAAGCACTTGAAGGAGGCCACTAGACTCGTTCCCACTCTACCTGTGTCCATGTGCAGCAGCCTGACTGAAAGAGTTCATGTCACCTTGTGGAGTCATGGAAATGCCGTTCCTGTACATTGTTCCTATCATGGGGTCAGCTCCTCGCTCCAGCAGCAAACTGACCAGTTCAAAATTTCCTGCAAGTCAAGAGATGCAGTTTTACTTCTTTTAAAATCCAGTATTTCCTCACCTAAACCACAGATCCCGAATGAAGCATTTTTTACAGTGGGAGGAGAAAGTCCTTACCAGCAGCTGCTGCCAACTGTAAAGGAGTTTCAGAGTAATTTTCCTCTCCATGCTCCAAGGAACCTTCTACCTTTGCTCCAGCATCCAGCAGCAGCTAGAAAGAAAATTAACTGTTTAGAGCAACCGAGGGTATCAGAGTCTTCAGAGTTCATGAACAGTGACGAATGAGAGTCTAATGCCTCTTGTTATCCGCAAACCAGGTACGATGGAGACAAATGACATGCAAATTCTGCCCATTGTTTCACAGAGGCAAATTGATTCCTTTTTTCACTCATTTTAAGCTACCAGACACCAGGAGCACTAGTGTCCAACTTCAGAGCCAAAAAAGCGTAACCCAGTGTTTCTGAATGGGAAATGGGGTAAGGTCAGTGTTAGGAAGTAATGTGCTGGAGATGGAAGTACTGAAAATTAGCCCAACAAGCACCCTTCCTTCATGGTCTTCTAGAAGCCCAGCACCATCCTAAAATGGACCAGATTTCAATTCCATCTATCTTTTATATAAAGACATGGCCAAAAGACAGGCAATTCTTAAACCCAATTGCAGCAATGAGTCCAAAAGCTTTGATCTCCATCGGGCACACTTCCACATAAATAACAACAATGCTGAAAACAAAAGTGGCCAAGAAGAGCAGGATGGAGCCCGTGCTCCAGCCCTCTCTTGGCCATTTCTGTCTTGAGGCCTTCACAGTTTTGGCTCTTCGGTAAGTGTGCCACAGGCACAGCTGTTTTAAAGAATAAAGCTTCTCAGCTTTTGAGATGCCAAAGCACAGAACCAGCATATCCCACACGACACCTCCATGGGGTAAGGAGAGCGAGTGCTTCTCCCCCTCTGGAGCTGCACAAGGGCTGTTGTCCACCTCTCCCCCGCCAAGGCAGCAGTTTTGTATTTGCTAGAATATTATAGTGTAAGAAAGTGTAATGAATGAATAAACAAACATATAAAACAAGTGGTCAGGAAGGAGCACAAGGAGTTGTCAGACTTTCTTTGGTGCAACTTTGCTTTAAAATTGTCCTATTTAAACCTCATATTGGTTAAGGTTTGAACACCGTATTCACTATATAATAGGTTTCCCATGTATCAGTACACTCTAGAAGAAGCAGAAGTAACCAATATGAGTATGACAAGAGGATACTGGTTTGAGATGGATGTAATTAGAACTGAAGAGGAGAAACAAAAGAATGAGATGCAGGTAGGGAAATACAATAATACCTGAACTACAGGAATATGTCCATGCAACACAGCAAATGTCAGAGCTGTCCAATGGCGGGTCTCAGGGTGGACGGATGGGTATTTATGAGCAGTACTGACAACCTACAAACAAATTAGAGTTATTTTTTTAAAGAGCTATACGTAATAAAATTCAACCTGCCTGAAAGCCAGGCACGTGAGGGAGTAAGTGAAATAGAAAACCTGGGAAAAGTATTTATAAAATGATTTGCTTCATTTTTTTCCTGAAAAGATTTTCTCAATATTAAAACTGTTCATGCTGATTTGACAGCTTGAATAGAGTTCATACCAAATGAAGTCTTTTTACCAACTACTGTAGCTCCATCTAAACCACTGGCCACCAGATACTTTTGCACAAGGTCAAAACATCCACAGCTGGTTACAGCAGGACACACTGGGGAAGCAAGGATGGATCAGGACGCTTAAAGCTAAGGACCGCTCGCACTGACTTCTCCAGACCATCTATCAACAGCCCCCAGTCTTGTGACTGCTCCAGGCCCAAAGAAATTCTTCCCACGTACATCAGTATGACTTTTGTCACTGCCATCATGAAATACACATCACAAGCTCTACCCTAGAGTTCACAGGCATGCTTCCAGGCTCCTCCTCGCCCACCGGAGGAAAAAAAACAGCCGAGAAGGGACAGGGCAGAGCAGCACTTCAGAAATGTTTTAAGAAAACTCCTTTTTACTGCCTTCTCCTGTCTCAGTTGAGTTAAAAAAGCAGGGTGGTGACAGTTAAAAGAGATGCAAACTATATCCTTAGAAAACAAAATGGTATTTTTCAGATTGCTCCTTCCATTTTCTATGCCTTAGTGCCTCATGCCTCTAATGTAGACATTGGGGAAGATGAATAACCACTCTTCGCTTCACTTTCCCTGTCTTAAAGACAGGGATATTAATATTGATGAGGTTCACAGAGATGGTAAAATCTAATGAACGTTTGCAATCCGAGACTGCACACTCAGATGGAGTGTGACACTAAAATTCAAAATCTTATTATTGATCTTCAGAGGAGGACTAAAATCAGAGTAAAAGATGCACCATCTCTCTGTCTCATCAGGCAGCTGTGCTTTCACTACCTTGTCTGGATCACTTTTGTCCATGTAGGGGAGCAGGGCCAGTTATTAAATGCTCAGCTGCATTAGCAGTTCACATTTCCAAGCGCCACATGCAGCGTTTTGCTAGAAGCACACAACCAGACCCTCAGTCCCAAGGACGGGAACGAGGCAAAAAATCTGAAGAGCCCGTGCAGATCCTGCAGCTTGCCACAGGAGCGGATCTGCACCAGCACCTGGCTGTTATCTCCCAGATTTGCCAAAAAGAGAGCTCAGAGTGCCAACAGAAGAAGTGTGCCGATGTCTGTGCAGAGGCATGGGGCTTCTTTGGCTCTGGGATTGCTCAGAAGGAAGAGGATGGAGCAGCTTGAGCCTTGGGGTTTAGGCTGGGGAGCAAGAGCAGCGGAGGGTGAGGATGAGCAGGGTCACGGTTCAGTGAACGCATCCAGCTTCTCTTCCAGCATGGATTCCCACCACTGTTTGGGGCAGCCCAGGGCAAGTGGCAAATAAAATGAAGTCATTTTAACTCCTTTGCTCCTTTTTTTTTGGCTAGAGTTCTTTCCAGTCAACACGGTGTTTGCAAAAGGCCTAGAGCTGACTGGGCTTTTAACGCCTCAGTTGAGACTTGCTGAGGAGCAACAGGTCCCACTGACTCCAGAGTGAATTGCAGCTTCTCAGCACATCTGGAAATGAGTCCATTTTTGCTCAAGATGGGCAATCAAAAAGGGAGGCACCCAGCATTTGAGGCTACTTTTGGAAACATATATATATAACTAATTTGCAGAGTGAAAGGGGGAAAATGATGCAGGCACCTGACAGAGTATTTATTTTTGTTCATGGTTGATTTGCCTTTTTTTGCCATAATCGCCCAATTTGCACAGTTGGTTGTGGTGTGCACAAATCATCTTATAATTGCACACCATAATTATTCACAGTTCTTGTCTCAAAGTGTTTTCATTTGATTTTAGAGCAAACACTCTACAGAAACGAATCAGGGAGGTTCACATCCCTCACTGGAGCTGTTCTCTCAGATGTCAGCAGTTTCAGGAAGACAAAACTCTTTAAATTTGCATTTGGTTCAAGTCTGGAAGATTACTGGAGAAACCGGGAGGACTGATCCTAATAAAAACTTGTCCTAGGAACCAAATAATGCCACCTCACCTCTGAGCCACAGGCAGGGATAAAGAAGAGATCAGGCTCCATGCCCATCCAGTCTTTGGTCTGTCTATCAACAGTGCTAACAAGAGTTCAAGTATTCAGTTATTGCCAGCTCTTGAGGATGGTTTGCTTGAATTTGGGGAGGGAAGAGGTGAGAGTGGAACCGAAATCATCAGCTGATTTCACAGAAGCCACCGAACAGCAATCAGATGGTAACGACTATCAGTTTCTTACAGTTGACATCCATTTCTACTTTTAAATTAGATTTTTTAAAAGTGCAAAATGTCTGGCTGAAAGCAGTGACTCTAATTTATCAGCTCACTCAAGTCCAAACAGAACAGATGGAACACAGATAAGTGAAGCAGACAGCTTAATTTACTCATGACCTCAACAAATTGAAACTGGAATCATTAACAAATAATTCTTTCGAAGGTTTTCAAACGGCTCTTTAAAAATGTACATACCTGCATTGCACAGAGTCAGACCACAATCTGCTTGGCGGACAGATTGTGTAAGCTTGTGATGTGCATTCATCAAAGAGACGTTCATATTCTGGAAGCTTCAAGCTCTTCATCCAACAGTTTTTAGCCCAAGGCACTTTGTAGAACAAAACAGTGGAACCTACATTGCACTTGTGTGCTGAGGATGCTTAGCTGGAACATCCCACTGCACATAAGTGCTCAAGCTTTGGCAGGTTATCAGACAGGTATTTCTTTTACCCTCTTCATTTTAACTCAGCTGAGATTCAGGGGGTCCTTCCAATGTCGTTAGAGCTGTGCTCTGTGCTAGTGCTAATGCCTGTATTCATTTGCAGTGTGCAAACACAACTAAATCAGTATTACCTGTGGGGTAAGTCCGATGATTAGATTCCTTCTGCGCAGCGTATGCCAATGTTAACCTAATGCAGTTTGATTTCACTATTCATTTCAAGTGGTGTCATCCAGGAGAAGACAAATTTATATTCTTTTTAATTCTTGGGATTTCCCCTCTGCTACACTTTCAGGGATTAGTTTAAGTTGTAAACAAGTAACAGAACAAAGATACAACCAACAAAAAGTCCTCACCTCAGCATTCAGATCTGCTCCAGCATCTAGCAGCATCTGCACCATAGCCTCATCACCCCTGACACAAGCATACATCAGTGGAGTCATGCCCTAGTCATTTTTTGGAGTTGAAAAACAAAGGAATTGACAAATTTAACACAGAACTCTCTTTAATGTTTTAAACAATTATTTAAGTATATATCATCAGGACTAACAGTATGTATTTAATGAAAGCCATTACCTCTGTTACAGACATGCCCTTCAGACTAGCAAAATCCAAGCATTTTTGTAAAATCTCCATTTTCATTGTCACTTGTGTCAACTGTTTATTTTTTCATGTTATCCTCGGCATCCTCAGCATGGTGAATGAAACTAGGCTTGTCAGACTCACCTCCATCTTCATATACTAAACTGAGCATCTTTGTCACCTTATGAGAGAAGTGTTTTTATCAAAGCAACTGTATTTACACTGGTATTTTAAAAAGACAATAATTCTATTCAGTTTTCTATGCTCACAGTTTCATAAAATCTAACTTTCTGATTACCGAAAGAGCCTTTAAAAACATCCCAAGCTCCTCTGAAGGCAGGTTAGATTCAGGCACAGCTTTTTCAATGCAGATACCATAAGGGGCTGGAAATGTAAAGACTTTGTATAGCACTCTCTAGCAAACAAGGACTTAATTTCAAATTAAATGCCAGACAGCACTGTTGCACATTGCTGCCTCTAGGAAAACATAGCCCTGTTTGGAGGAAAAGCAGATTAAGTGACCCTTCACTACCGAACCACCACAATGCAATTTGTAATAATCTGAAATACCTGCTGTGGCTGATCACCGTTTCCCTTAAGATAAGTACTACTGTGGCTGTGGTAATGAGTCCAGACAACACCATGGAAAAAAAAAAATCATTAAATCTACCGTAAATTGTAACAGAAAAAGCTGCTTATTAAATACAGTAGGGGGTGTTGATCAACAGCCACCAGTTGTTTTGCAGTAAATCTACCACCAGCACACAGCTACCACTGATGCGTGTTTATAGCCTACCTCGAGGTCCCCTGGTAAATTCACTGTCAGACAACAGCACATTTGCTGCACGACCTGAGTGCTGCCGTGAAGTGAAATTTATGTTCAGAGAAACTGGAAGTGCCCAGCATGGCCAGACACGGAGCCATGACACCGCTCTTCCTAGCAATAGTCCAGCATCCCTCTTTTTGTTGAACTACCCCATTTTTGCTATTTCCATGCAGGCTTAAAGGTAGTGGGTCCTTATGTATGGAAGGGCTGTTCTTGTAGAGAAAATAAAAATTAAAGTTTGTCCCTGCAAGGTACTTTGAGCCTGCTGGAAACACACTGATCATTTCGCAGGATCAAATCCGTAGCATATTCTGGAGATGCAGACCAAGGGAATAGGCATTTGGGGCCTTATGCCGTTAGTGAGAAAAAACAACTTCACCCCAGGCTAGGAGTGTTCTTGGGTGACTTGAAGTTACTTGCAAAGAGAATTTGAAAGTACTTCAGATACAGTCAGTAGCAAAACATTTCCTTTGGCAGTCAATAAACACTACAGGAACAAACAGGATCACATGAATTAGAAAAAAATGTGTTTGGACCTTGAAACACAGGGATGGGACAGCAGCTTAAAATTAAATACATGTTCCTTCAACTATTATTTCAATTTCTGTAAGTGGTGTCATTTGATAATTAAATCAAATGTTTAGCACACGGGGTCTAATCAGATCTGAAGAAAAGAATTTGAAAACCCCGTGCCAGGGCTCTCCCCTGCAAGACGCAGCACAAGGGCAGTCACAGCGAAGAACCCCACAGCAATGCCCGGAGCAAAGGGCCTGCCTGGGGACCACACGGGATATTTTGGCCCTACTGAAGCTGAAGAGGGACCTACCACTGACTAAAAAGAGGCCCAAAATGTTATGCTTCAGCATCAGGGTGTTGAAGAGTTAATGAGGTTTCTAACCTCCCCTCCTCTTTCACTGCTGTCCCTGCTGCTTTTGCCTCCACGGCCCCCCAGGCTTGCTCTGCAGCTCAGCCTTGCACTGCAGCATCACTCAGCCCCCTTCTTTGCACGTGGGAGGAATGGATTTTTAATGAGCCCATCATTACTGTTCGACACACACAGAGGAACATGACAACAACATGTACAATGAACGCAAAGGGCATTTGGCCTTTGGCAAAATAAAAACCGGCTCTTTTTCTTTCAGCCTTGTATCACTTGGGGCTCTGTCCTGCAAGATGTGGGATCCTACAAGATGTGGGTTGTTTGATCCAGTGAAGCATTTAAGCACAGGCTTAACTTTCACTCAAATAGGATGTAAGCATGTGTTCAGAGTTAAGCATATGATTCGGTGCTTTGATGAATCAAGACAGAGTGTTCCCAGGTTTCAGCCTGGAGGACAGAGGAAATATGCTGTGAGAAGTTTCCAGGCTCTGACTAACTTATAATAGTAATAATTTTAAAAGTGTTATTTATGAACCTTGGAATGAGCAGTGTGATACGGTTTTATTTTGGGGAGAACTGCCCTCTTCTAAAGTTTTTCCTCAAACAAATCCACAATATTGACTCAGACTGAAGCTACCGAGCAGCAACATAACTCACATTCCCAGAGCAGCTTTCATCTCAGAGCACCTAAACCCACTTACAACCCAGCTCCTGTCCCAGGCGAGCACCTGCCTCTTGCCAAAGGGGATGTCACAGCCCTCAGAACATGCAGTGACACTTTCATCAGGGGCACCAGAAAATTCGGGGAACTCCATTTTAAAAGGAAATGGTGGTATCCATGGCTGTTGTTTCCCTCTGGGAAGGGGAAAACACCTCGGTGAGCATCACAGTCCAAGAGACTGCTGCCATGGGGGCAGGTTTATCCCCAGACACAACCACCAGCCTCATGGAGATGTAACTCCAGGGAAATTCTGGCTCCTCAGTCAGTGGATGTTGGCCACAATGATTAACGGAGAGAAACATCACAGAGAGACTTTCACGTCTGGAAGGTCAGTTCTAACTGGGCTCAAATCAATTGAGTGCCAGCAATTAACTATTTCCTGACGGGGGTTTGGTGGTTCATGTGAATTGTGTAGCAGACCCCAGGGCAGTGTTCAGAGGAAGGACATTCACCTCACAAAACCCTGCCCCACACCACTATTCATGGCATTAAAGCTGTTTTAGGTACCCAGATCAACACTAAGCTCTCTTGGGATCTCTTTCTGGCTTCAGCCGACTCAGTTCACTGTTAAGAAGACTTAAGGGGATGCTTTCACCTCATGCTGAGTTACCTCAGCACCAACGGATCAATACAACTCGAAAAGACCAAGCTTAACTCAGACGTTCACGCGGTGGTGCTTTACCTCAATGCAAAGTAGCGCAGGTCAAGCATTAAGGTCCTGCCTATGTTTAGCTCAATGCTGGGGATCATTTGCTGTGATAAGCAGACCAACTCTCATATTTCACAGTTGCTTCTTCACGTTTCTATCTTGTTACCTGTTCACTCATGCTGTTAATCCCATCCGGCCCCAGCAAGGATATGGCTTGTTTAACCAGATCCGTTCGGCCACAGTTGAGCATCCGAAAACCCAGGTCCTGCTTGAACTTCGCTTCAGTGGCAACTGCATCCAGTTTCCGAGACGCACAAAAACAGTCGTCAATTCTGTGGATGTGAGAAACAAATTCCCTCAGAGGACAATCAGAGGACAGACCTCACTGTCCACAGGAAAATAATACTCTGCCCCAGCTTTCAAGGATGTAGGTCACGCACACGTTCTCCTTTGACCTGTAGGTTCAAGGGAAGAGCTGAATGGAAAACGCTAATGCAAGCTAATCGAGACTGCCCTTGGTCTTATCTTTCATGGGACAAGCTATATGTTTTATAAAAAACTGGGGGGGGGGGGGGGGGGGACCACTCCAGAGAACACCCAGCAATTCCAATCCAATGTTTATCCAACTCAGTTTCATCTTATTAAGGGACAGATTTGCTTTTCTTTTATGCTGAGGAGTGTCTGGGGCAGAGGGTGGAGTTCAAATTCACAGTACTTTTGGCGTGAACTCGGATACAGGCCTGTTTGGAAAATCACCACTTTCATTCTCCAAAAATTCTAGGTCAGAAAATGAGGGGCTACTTATGAATGAAAACCAAAATAAAGATCAAAAGTGAAAAAGTCAACCGTACAAATATTCTTTTCTGTTTCATATTTAAAAGATGCATTAAACCAAAAGAAAAATATAAACAGCACATCATCTTTTAAATTTCTTCTTCAAAGTGCTTTATCACAGCTTTATAAAATCAATAACACTGCTTAATATTTAAAAGCAATATGTGATGAATATGCTGTTTACATAGAAGCAGTGGC
>NW_010261008.1:55018-149462 GCF_000690775.1 Eurypyga helias
TCTTTCAACAGAGGAAGGAAAGTGAGACAGAGCATACGAAGTATTTTGATCAAAGCTTCTGCAGGACTTAGTAGAAACCAGCATCTGAGCTCAAGTTTGCTCCCTGCCATGCTGGGCCACAACCATTCTGGAAGATAACAGATATCTTGGTGATACTCATCCTATGTGATCAGTTTGGGTTTTGACTGCTAAGCAGTCGATGTCCTGTGATTGCAAACAGAGTAAACTTGGAGTACTGTTACTCAGGGGAACAAGGACGATGCTTTACCACTCTGCTGCAAGACCAATGCATAACACTCGATCACAATAAATACACAGTAACAGCAATAACAGATCCTGCATCAGTAATAGGCCTACAAGAGAGATGGAGAAAGCAACACGTAGCAAGGCTGGGTTTTCTGCAGTAGTTTCTGAGTGAGTTTAAGGAAAAAGCAAAAACAGCACAGACATGCGGGGCTGAGCTCAATGACACCAAGATCCACAGAGGCTTTGACACGTTCACACCACATGGCACATTTCTGACACAAGAGCTACAGCAACATTTGGCACTTGTTACCCCGTAGCATCAGATGCTAGCAATCATCTGCGCCCTCCTTTAACGTACGGCATAGATAAAACATGCTCAGAAGTTGGGTGCTGGGAGTTTTGGTGCACAGAGAGGAGGAGTTTGGACCTCCCAGCTATAGCTGGCCATTTCCAGATGTCTCTGGGCTGAAAATGAAGTGGTTCCTTGGAAAAGTGCAGTTATGGAAAGATCCAGATATCCTCTGAGGACTGCAGAGGTGCCTGCCACTATGAATCACTGCCTGCGTTAAGTCACTGCTTCATCATTTGTACGGAGGTGTACAACATACACTCTGAATAAAATGGGTCACACTCAGTGCTGGAGAAACAGGCAGAGCTTTGCTGACGTCAGCCCAGCTCGGTGCATGCAAAATGATAGCTGGTGGTCTCCTCCTTAAAAAAAAAAACCAGACTTTGACCTGGGTTGCACACCCACACAAGGCAGGAAGGAGGAACAAGGACCTATCTCACCTACCCTGTAAGAGCTGCCCAGATCTCTACTCTGGCATGGGTTCAGAAATTACTTCGCCATAACGAACTCCTCCATGAATCGGCTCTGGGCCCCTAAAAGCACATCAGTTCACTTGCTTTTTATAGCCAAGGAAGGGGACTCGTTAATTGCTGCTGATATTGCGTATCAGCAAATTAGTACTCCTTAATCAGCTAGGGGGATAAGGGTCTTGTTCCAAGGGCTCCGGGATGCTACAGCTGTACAAACACTGCAAGAATAACACGGATGGATGGTGTTTGGGCTGCATGGCTGCTGGGACAGCAGCACTGACCAAATGTGATCTATACAGAGTATCACAAAGCAAGAAACCACAACTTTGTGCCATTACCAGTGTCCCACTTCCTTTTTATACCCCTAAAAAAAGACCTATCATGAATGAGTTACAGCCCTATTTATGGGATGCAGCAAAGGAAACTACATGGCAAAATCTGGTATAGATCATTGCTGGTGCCACCCTTGTCATATGCTGACTAATAAAATGGATAATGATCAAACTGTGGAGTTTAATAAAACAAGAGCATGATGCAATGGAAAGGAACAGAGGATGCTTCAGAAAAGAAAGCACAGCAATGTCTCGAAAAGCCAGAGAGATGAATGAGTTAAGGAAAAGGAGATTTAACACGTACAGATAAAAAGCAGTGAAAAGTCAGATCAGAAACGATCAGGAACTACAAGTACAGAATAGGAGAACACAGCATCACTTTTAACACTGGAGAAAGCCAGCTGGGAAGACAGTACAGCAGACAGACTGAGCACAGTCACTTTTCAAAATGAAAACTGGGAAAAAACCAACCCCAAAACCCCCAAACCCATGAAAAATCAACCCTAAGCCACCACAGCACTGCATTTCCTCCCAAGGCCTCTTTCATACCATTAACTGCGTGATGTCCATTCCAACAGAAGCAGAGGGGCTCTGCTCTGGATTACACTGTATAAGGTGATGCCACTCCATCACAGACACCATCCAGAATCACAAAAATTAAAGGATGCAAGTTAAAAAGGGAGGAAGGGAATAGGCACCCAGGTTTGACTCACTCAAGACTCCTTAACTTTGTCCTGCAACAAAGACACTGACAAACTGTGAAGACGTGGGAAAGGGATGAGAAGCAGTTTGAAAAATAAGGTTGACGAGGAATGGTTAAGTCGGCTAAATATACAGGGTCACTTTTGAGAGTTGTGAAACTGTGCCTGCAAAGCAAGGGAAGCCAACATAAGCGCAAACAGAGCTGGAAACCTCCCCAGCTTCACAGCAGTTCACAGCCTTTTTGCCAAAAAGTCTTTGTGATCTTTCCAAGTGAATAAGAGCCTGACACCGGCCCAACAGTGGGACGTCCCCTCCAAGGCCAACTTGGTTTGTTGCCAGATTCTGCTGGCTGCCAGCGCTCACATGGGTCGTTCTGTCCCCAAGACCTCACGCTGCAGAAAAGGTGCTTTTTTGGCTAAAGGGGCAGGGAAGGCTGATGGAGGAGCAGACGACTGGGGGCCAATGCTCTTCTCCCCAGGTACAGGCTCAAGATGGCAGGACATCACCACCCCGGATGCTGGCTGGGTCAGGTGAACTTTGAGGTTCCCCAGAGGTGATACAGTGACATAGGTAGGACTGACTAGCATCCTATAAGGGTGACAGCCCCCCTCAAAAGACTAAGCCCATGATGGATTTTCCTATTTAGCAACCTGTGGGGCTGGGCAGGCTCCCTGGCCCCACCATCACTGTGCACATGCTCCCACTCCCAGAAGTGAGAAGTAATACGCTTGCATTAACAACATACACTGATCACAGTCCTCACGCTCAACAGAAAATCCAACGTTTCTAATTCAGGGGTTCAATCACACAGCCAGTAAACTCCCTTACTGGTCCCTCCCTACCTTGAACCAAGCAAACAATTGCCTTTATCAGCAAAAGGAAAATTAGAAACAGGTGAAATCTCCTTGCTTTTATATTTGTACCAAAGCTGCAACCACGTTTTTTAACTTACAATGCAATACAATTTTCTCTAAGTACTCTTTTAATTCCTCACAGATATTGCTTCTACAGCAGTTATCTTCCAGATCATTACAGTGTTGCCACTGCACATAATTAACTTTACTGTGGCTTTATATGAGGAATGCCATGGTAACATTCATTATTTGCAAGTGGTCACTGTCAAATGCTGCATGGTGACCATGACACTCGATTGTACTCCGAAATACTCAAACCTCTGAAAGGAGTCAAAGATAATCTTCTTCATTTATAATGGGGTCTAGCAGTACAGCAAATTCTTTTTATCTTTTCCCAAACTCACATTTCAAAAACATAATGCAGCACTTCTACAGCAATGGTTTAAATGCAATGGGTGGAGTTTTTTCCCATTTTCACTCACTCTGGCTAAGATAGGGTCTGTGCGGATCTTTAATAAGTTACTCATAGATTGAATACATTTGGGAAAATGGATGATTCAAAGGCAAAGTGTTTCCATCGTAACTGGTAGACAGAGCAGCTGTCTTATTACACAGCTTTTAATTATTTGTTCTCTGGGAGGGGATTAATGCTATAGTCAGTAGTCAACTATTCAAAAAAAAAACCCACAAACAAAAAAATCCCACCAAACCCCAAAAAAACCACCAAACCAACGCTCTGTAAATGTTACCAAAAAAGAAATAGGAACATCTTAATCATGTTCTAAGCTATACATGCTGGCATAGCATGCTAATAGTTGATTTAAAAGAAATGGAGTATGGACTGCGATGAGCAGCAGGACAAACGTTTCCCTTCGCTGAAATGAACAGATCATCCACCTGATAGCCAAGCACCAAAACCCTCTTTGTCCACCTGGGACTCGACTGCCAGCCCTTTCAATTAAAAGAATGATAATCTATTAATTAAAAGTCCATCTTTTAAGGTCTGTGGAGTTTATTCAGTCTGTCTCTTTCCTAAATATGAATGAGGTCTGGAGTCAGAAATTATAGTTCAGCTGGTTGGAAGTCTGGAAGGAGTCATGTTTTAGCCAGCAATATACATGCATTTGCAATGCTGAATTTCTTGGGGTCAGGGATCACAGTTTTGATCTGGGTATGCACAGCCCTATCACAATAGGGTCCTGTTCCTTGCCTGGGGCTCTTCAGTGAGACTGCAGACACAAATGACAATAGCAGGAGCGTCAGACGTTTTGATTTAAATTTGTGAGCACAATTTTGTCCAAAGTGGTACTTTAAAAGGAACTGTAATGCTGATATTAATAGGACTGCTATATATATATATACACACATATACACTATATTGAGACAATTATTTTCACTTTCAGTTTTGGAGGGAGGGAAACATAAGCACAAACATGTTGATCAAAGTGATGAAGAGCACTACTTCTTAATGTAGACATAAAATATCTCCATTTACTTTAATCAGGAGCCAAATTAAGACAAGAAAATAAAAACACTCCAGATACTTATTAGCCAGTCTCTTATTCTTGTCAAAGGCCTGAGAATAAATTGGTTATATATACTGGGAAATACATTAAAAAAGTGATGTGACCATCAAATCAAGACCCAAACCTATATTTAAAAACACTCTCAATATTACAGTCCCATGTATATAGGCCAGGAACCACATTCAAAACTGAATGTGACTATATATTTTGAACAAGGCCAACATATCATCGGAAAATTTGGATACAGATTAGTCTTTCATATAAATAGTTAGCAGAGGTCTTTACTAATGAGAGAAAGACAATATGTTATCTGTATCCTGATTATTATATTTAGGAATGTGTATAGAGACAGAACATATGAAACAGTAGTGAACTTGCTTGCAATGGGAAAAACCCAAGGAGGCTGAATCCTAAAGCCCATAAAAATATGAGTGTGTTCTGCTCTAAAAGTGAAGGAGAACTTGAGGACAAGGTCCTCCCCTTCCATAGGTCTTTTATTACCGCTGTCTTCAAGCAGCCGGTTGGCAGGAGAGGGTGAGATTCACCTCAGGAAACCCATGCTCTACCTTTTAAGTAATAAAATCTCCTTCATCCACTGGCACCATCTGCCCCAAGGGACTGCTGGATTTTGTCAAGTAGCTTGTTTGCTACCACTCTGCTGGTTTGGCATTTTTGTGTCTAATTACGGCAATAGCCATGCCTGGTGTTAAAGGATTAGTGAAAATTTGTGGGAAGAACAAGGACATTCAAGGAGCTAGGCAAGCACCAACCGTCCCTACTTAAAAGTGGCTGTATCTAATTAAATAGCAGAATTTCTTAGCAATTTTCTACTCTCTCGCCCTCTCCAGAAACTCAGTCCCTGACCCAGTGCATTTTAAGAGAGAATGAAGAGCAGTGGAAATATTTTTCTGTCTTCAAATCTCTGTTTATTAAAGCCTATTTCTATTTTCATGCTCTGGTATAAGCACAGGATTTCCATAAATAAAAAATTAAATGCAACTCTTTCTCTTTCACTTTCAAGTTAGAATTGCTTATGTGTGGTATAGTATTAAGATGACACAGCAAATGGCATAGACTGATCTGAAAGAACAAAATAACACATCTCTTTATGTTGCTGTATTTTTCCCTTCCCACAGTCTTAAGAAAACTCTTCAGAATGATCCAAGGATGCTCCCATGTTAAATAAGCTCCACTCTTGAGGTCATTAATCCTATTTTCCTAGAGAGCCTTCATTAAGAGGAACGGTCCCAGACAGAAAAGCAGACTTAGGTATTCTCGGGCCAAGACTAATTGGAAATTAGGACTGATTTTCAATTACAGACAGGTTTTCAAAGGCACACAGGCACTGCACTTGCCCAGAGACCTTTCTGGATCAGCGCTGTAAATGCGACTCAGAGCCCCGGGTGAGGCTGCAACGCGGCAGCAGCTGTGGGAGCATATGGGACTGAAGGGTTAATAAACGCCGTCCCTCGGATCCGTCTACACTTTTGGCTTGAACTTACTCATGACCTGTTAACATCCACACATTCTTGTGTCCCCGCTGCCCTTTAAATAGAGTGTATTTTCCCTTCAGCGGTGGTTACTCCTGATGTATTTCTGGAGAAGGGCCACACGTTCCCTCAGCACCCACTCTGCTCAGCTGAATGAGCCCCTTTCTTCCAGTATTCCTCCACGAGAACATTTTTTCAAAACTCACATCACCACAGCCCATTTCTCTGTACCTGCTCCAATGTGAATATTTTCTTGACCGGGACACAGGATTTGTGATTCCATGTCACTTCCTACTGTTTCCACCTACAGAGGCACCAATATTTTCCTCCTTCTATTGGAAATACCTCTCTCGATGAATCCTCAAAATGCATTTGCTTTTTTCAGGGATAAGGAAAAAGCCACTTTTGTGGCTCTCAGAATCATTCTGAGATGCAATACTGCACTCCAGTCTTTATCACCCCCTTTCCAATACTCAGTTCCCACTACAGTACATATTACACTGCATACATAATGTATGTTACATATACACTGCAGTATGTATTTTTTTTTAAATTAATCCCCACATGTTTGCCTTCCATTTGTGGAAAACTGCATTTCATCCCATTCCTTTTGTCCAAGCCCTCAAGGTCATCCACTTTTTCCTGGATGATTTTCCAAACATCTTCTGTCAGGACAATGCCTCGCAGCATCCTGGCATCAGCAAATTTTAACTTCATGAGCACATTGCTCAGATTAGTGCCAAAGCCCTTTCTGAAGATTAAGAGAGACCAGTCTTTAAGATGGGGCGCTGAAGATCTCTGCTTGTCACCCAACTGCAGCCAACCCAGCCCTTGCCACCTCTCTTGAAGGCAGCCTCTGCTCGCTTTCCGGCTCTTTTACTGATCCCCATCTTCTCTGTCTTAACTAACAGTGCCCTGCATGGACTGCATCACATTGTTCACTCAAGTCCAAATAGATGAAATCTACTTAATTTCCTTGGGGTAGAAAATCAGTTATCTTATCAAAAAGTTATTAGATTAGTCTGGCAAGATCTATCTTTAGAAAATATGTCACATTTTATCCCATTTTTCCCTCAACAACATGTCTTTAATCACTCTGCTTGAAAAAACATTCAAAGGCCTTGCACTAAGAGTCTGGAATTTTCCTCAGATTGTTTTTTATCCTTTTCAAATGTTAATCCTTAGAGTTATGGCACCATTCTGGGCTTTGTTAAAAATATTTCCCTCTGACCCTCTTATTTCATGAGGCAGCTCTTTCTCATTGCTGAGAGAGAGGTTGTCTGGTCACCCCAATTTGAGTGCATCAAGCTGCATAATTTGCTCTTCTTTTGACTACTGTTTTTCTATTTTCATAACCTTGTTGCTATTATTTATTTTTATTTTTCCCCCAGGATTCTCTTCCTGAAAACAGAGGCCAAGTACTCACTTAAGTTCTTGGGTGATGGCCTCATTTGGCACTGACACACACCTCTCACAGGTGTCTCCTCAAGGCCAGCACTTACAGATACCAATTTCACCTCTGTATCCCAGAAAGAGAGGAGAAAAACGTGCATGTCCATGGTTGGGAGCAGAGGTAGGACCCAGACTCACAGCCAGCCAGACTCCGAAGTGCTGTTGAAGTGTATGAGCAAGCAACTGGGGGGTGGATGGGGATCTTGTTTTCGTGGCTCTTCACCTGTGTACAGGCACAAGACCTGTCATATCGGCTCCTGCTCTCACCAGCTCTGCTTCCACCAGCAGCGATGCTGCCACCTCCAACTACATTTGACTGGAACATAAGGGGGGGCTCTGACTGCACCAGTGGCATGGGTGTGCAAACCCTGCTGTCTAGTTCTGTCCTCCAGCCTCCCACCAACAGCCAGGGACTGCAAAGCTTCTCATGGGCACCCTGATGCTACCAGAGCCCAAGGGGTCTCCACAGGTTGTATGTCAATATGGGATGGGGCAGGAAGATGACAGAGCACTGTGGGACTCCATCTGTGAGGAGCCTGACAGCAAATATGACATTTCCCATCGTTGCCCTTTTGGTACAGCTGCCAAAAAAGACTTCAGACCTCTTCACAAAATTGTCCCTGGCTCCTCCTGCCACAGCGTGGCACCTGCCTCCAACGTGCAGCTGTGGTGGACAGTAATGAATGCCACAGAGAGCTATCTCACTTCACCACCATGCACGAGAAAAGGCACGAGCCTTGTCATCTATGGACAAGAAGAAACCACTCCTCAAGACAATTAAACTCTGCTTCTTCTCCAAATCCCAGACAGGTGCTTCACAGCTTGCTGGGCAAGGAGACAGAGGACTAACAAGCATGGGGGGGCTCTTCCAGGCACCCCCCATGGTTGCAGGGAAATGCCCAGCCTCATGGGCAATACTTCTGGAGGATCATGGTGCCATGGAGACACATTCAGCATTCTCATCATTCAGATGCCAGGAAGGTCCCCTTGCCATGGGCAATGTCACAGGGCATTCCTTCCCCAGCCAGGCTGGGCGTCAGTTGTCTGATGGGATGTTTGGGACTTAGGAGCCAGAACCCCATCCTCAGACAGGGCAAGCTGGGATCCCCTGAAATGCCTCCTGCATCACAAGTACCAGGAGTGAAATCGCTGACCACCTGATTCCCTTCAACAGAGCACAGAGGCCTTCTCAGGGGTGAGGGTGCTGCTTGCCAGGCCCAGAAATGCCCAGGAAAAGCAGCTTTCCCAGAGAAACCAGACAGGGGATGACTTGGAATCAGAGAGATCTGAGGCAACGCTGACGGTAGAAGAAAATAATTCAGACAACACATGGGAATTGTCCTTTGTAGAGAGGAATTGCACTCGTATCTCCGAGACTGGATTTTTCTTTCATTTTTGCTGCTTTGGATATCAGAATGAACATGCCCATGCACACACACTCAAATCCTAGACTATATCCTTCTTTTAACCTCTGACTGGCCAGAAAATAGCCCTTTATCCAGTCAGGTGCAGAAGTGATCAAGCAACTGTCCCCCACATGACATTATCACCTCTCTCGGGTCAGTTTCTTCCAGCATCTTTACATCCTACAGGATTGCCAAGATATATTGCAACCAGAAAGGAAGCCACTGACCCTGATGAAAAGCATGGCTGCCTTTGTGCTGAGCAATACAGGATGCTCCTCCCTTGCTCTGTTTCTCCCTGCTCCCCAGACACAGCCATCCATTAGCCATCCTCCCTACCACATGTCTAACACATCGGGGATTTTTTGTTTTAAATAAATCTCCCACAGAATGGATGAAAGAAAGACAGGCAAAGAGCTTATTGTGTTTAGGTGGAGCAAGGGGAAGGGTACCTCATGAAGATGGGATGATGAGGAGCAGCCCAGACCAGGCATCTGTTTGCAGCTAGCCAGCCCCAGTGCAGACTGAGAAGTGATGCCACCTTATTGCAGCAGAAAGGCAGGTCAACACAGCTTTTACCACCATGCCCTTTTTTGGTGACAAATGACCTTCATCTCTGATGCCTTTATTAATAAAAGGTCTAGAGCAGGGGGCAGAGAACCCACTTTCACCAGATTTATGACAGCAGAGAGCTACTTTGCACACAGTTCTCTACTGACTATATCCAGCTGCCTCAGGTGGCCAATCAGGGCCTGGGTACAGGCAAGGCTTTATTTAAATCTGGTCTCCCACTGTGACAAAGAATATTTTGGACACAACTTGGGCTTCCATCTCAGCTAGTTGCTCTGCATCCAGCAGCTGATCCATCTGTTAAACCTACCTCCTTGCAAAAGGTGGGGACAACTGGTCTGTCTAAAGCTTCTGGCTCCTGGGGGAAGGTGAACATTTATATTCCTGCTCATTGCCCAAGGCTGGGGAAAGGGAAGAAACTTTCTGGCATGTCTGCTGCTGTAAAATGAAAAGAGATCAGGAAGGAGACAGGCAGCTCCTGCCTCATTCCAGCCTCCCTCACTCCTCTACCCAGAACAAGAGCAGCTCCTCTGTCAGGAGATGAAAACATTGCAAGAAATTAAGGCAAAGGATTTTTAAAAAGGGATCAGAAGAGGGGAGGAAGAGAGGAAGTACTGGAATGAAAGGCAGGAAGAAAGCCGAGATGATTTACAAAGCCACATATCGGGAACCTCACTGCTGCAGTGTGTGATTGTGCTGGGCGGTGTCACATGAATCTGCTGGGAGACCTCCATGCTGTAGTTCAGATAAGAAACCAAACATTTGTTTTTTATCTGACTTGATCCTGAACTTCATAGCCTTTGAGATCCTGCCAATCCCTCTCTCTCCTCATCCTGTATGTGGTTTTCCAGCGTGGAAGCTGATTTTGCTTTATGTGTTTGCAATGACAGGTCATGAATCAAAACCATGGAATGATGCAATATCACATGGGACCATGGGTTCAGGTCTCTATATTTTAGGGACTAAAGAAGACTGCTAAGAAAAGCCTAGAAATTGGGACCAGTTTCAAGGTCCTACTTATTAAGCCATTTTTATAGAAGTCACAAAATATATTGAGCTAACTGCATTTAAAATCCTCCAGCTGTCATCCGTCACACAGCTTACTTGAAAAGCCATCCCCTGCAAAGTTGTCGCATTTTTACCCCCCCCTCCCAGTGTCTGCATTTATGGAATTGATACTTGCTGAGGAGTTGGTACTTGGAAACCCTCCCTCCTTAATGGAGAGGCATGAAAGGTTGGCACTTGGCTTAGTTGAAAATGGGAAGTGCTGAGGGTCTGTACTGAATACAAATAAAAAATTACAAGAGGAAAAGTTTCAAATTAACGTCCCGACACTTCACATTATTCTTCAGAACAGCTCGGTCCTTGCTTTGATCTCAGGATTACAGGCAGGCGGGGCCTGATCCGTAGCTACACAAAGAACCTGCTGCACTACGCTGGCAACAGGCATAGCCCCTAAAATAAAACCCTAAGTATGTGGACACTCATTTGCAGACCTCTGCCAGCACAGCAGAGCGAGATCTTCATTTTGGGACATCAGGGGGTGAATCGGGCCCCTGCAGCCAAACAAGAGCACATCACAAAGTCTGGTTTCTCTCAAATCAAGAATTTCTCTCCGGAACGATTTCTCTTTTCATTCCCACCTGACTAATCCCAGGCTGTGTTCTTCAGGCTTGCTCTCCTTGCAAGACGAGCAGGACAACAGCTACCAACCACATCTACTCTTTAGAAAATGAATTCTTTATGGCACCTTTAAACTAAATGCTAATTTATTCCTCATAGGTTCTTACGCAGCATAATACAACTCACCTCAACTTCCAATTATTTTTAAACTCCTGGAAAATTGTCTAACAGTTGATATGATATCAACACTGACAAAATATAACTTTAAAATGGTATAGTGTGGGTTTTTTAAATTCACAAATTTTATCTGAATCTACCTTCATTTTTAAGACACAGGATGTAGAGTAGAAACGGTATTGCCCTATTTGCAGTCCTACCTAAATACTGGAACAGGTATTATATTAACTGTGCCTTTTCAAGACCAAGAGCGATGTTTTGAGAAAGCGCATAGCACCTCTAAGTCCTGACATTTCAGTAGGGACGCAGAACGCTGCACTCCTGAAAATGAAGGCCAAGACGGTCACACCAAAGGGAAGCAATTACAGCCAAGATTTGAAATCTGAGACACTCAAGATTTCATTTCACAAGTCAACATATTTCTCCAATTAAATATTGAATAGCTGCGACTATAAAAAACCTATGTGGATCTCGAAGTGAAGTATTATACTCTGGTAAAAGAGAACGTCAAGGCCAGAGCCAGCAGTAGGCAGCTGCTCCGATGCAGGTTGTTCTAGCTAATCATGTAGATCATCCCTCCGCTCTGTTGCAGAAAAGAATGCCCTTATTGCTGCATTAAGAGGCAAACTGCTGAAAATTGGGGTTTATGTCCAAATTTGTGAAGCAGCAGCAGTGACTAATTTCTACTTTGGCAGATTCAGAATGCCCTTTTATACGAAAAACAAACCCAAACATATTCTTGACTCCAGAACAGCCCTAGATCATGCTTTTATATATATACATAATAATAAGGCAAAACAGACACTAAAAACATATCCTGGCAATAAATACTTTAAGACTTCATTAGAAAACGAAAAGGTCACATCTCATACACAAAACCGTCAAATTATCTAGGTTGACATTTACAACTAATTTGAATCGACGTTAGCATGAAAAATACAATTTTACTGCAAGAGGTAGTCTTACCTATAAGTTTAAATGTGCCCTTTAAGCATTAATGCTGAAAACAAAGCACTGAAAAATATCTGCAGCCTTGCCAATTACATCTCAGCCTTTTACAGCAAAGCAACGTGAAGCAGGCAATTAGCAGAAGATTTCAGCCACTCATTAGCAAGCAGAACCCGACAATAAGAGAAAAAGAAACCCAAAACACCCCTATGAGCTCTGAGGAGCAGATTACGGGCTCAATCCAGCTGTGAGATATTCAGGCACCCATTACCATGCAACCAGCTTATCCACGGATGTGAGCAAATACCAGGAGCCGATTTTGCATCGCACACAGCGACAAGCCGGAGCATCCATGCACCTCTCCAGGCAGTAACAGAGCCCTCTGCCTGCCTGCTCGCTTGCACTAGGAAAGAGAGACACATTTCGCACGCAGCAGACGTTTTTTTTGGGGTGGACTTACTTTAACTGTCGAGGTTCGCAGTCAACTCCCGGCAGCAGGAGCCTCGCCGCCTGCCGTACGTCATCACTGTCCACGGAGAAACTGCGACGGTGCCCCGCGTGAGCCACGGCAACCCGTATCCACTCCATCAGGGGAGGCAGCACAATGAACGGCCTGGGAAGGCACACAGACATGAATGCTACAGTGCACTGGCATCAAAATAACAGGGGAGAGAGAGGGTAGGGGGGTGCCTGTGTATATAACGTGCGTGAGAATAGATCTACAGAGAGAGAAGGAAACAAGAAAATAAAAGCATGGGAGAGCAAACCAGCTCAGCAAATTTCAAGCAGGTCTAAATCAAGATGTCTCACACTGTCTCCGGAGCAGGGTTATTTGAAGAGTGAGATTTATGAGCCAGGCTCATTTTTGGGGCTCCTGCGAGGTCAGTGCACCCGCCTGGCAAGCCCTTTCTCCCCAGCCCCCTGTCCCCCATCCTTCACACAGTATATCCTGAAAAGAGGGCAGGAGCCTGGCACAGGACCACATCCTGCTCTGGCTGACGCGCTGGGCTGGGTACGCTCCCTGCCACTTTGCAATAGGGATGGGAGAACAAATCAGGGCAGGGAGAGGGGATGCCACCACCCCAAGATGCCAGGGGTGTGGAGGTGATGCGTGAGGAAGTCTCCCACATCTCCTATCAATGCAACACGTTCCTCATGCTCAGAGCTGGAAGCGGGGACCTTTGCAGCTGATCCTGCTGTATTACTGAGATAATCTATGAGTAGCGTCAGAAATCACTGTTCCCTTTCACATTTAGCGCTACCAAACTGCCACACCTTCGGGTACCAGCGTTTCTGCCACTGGAGGGAAAATACACAAAACTGCCCCTGAAAGTGGGTGGTGGGACTCCAGGCCACATCTCCCACTTGAGCAAGGCATGGACACTATCAGAGACATGGTCCTCCCCTCCACAAGACCTGGACAGCCCCATGTCCTGGTGGGAGCTGCCCAAGCCTTATCTGAAGCACATAGCACACACCTTGCCCCCATCTATGCTAAAAATTACCTGGGGGCCAAGAGAAAAATGCCAAACCTTAAGTGAAAACCACAGTTTCACATCCTAGTTTGGAGTTCAAAAAAAACCCCCAAAAATAAAATCTGCAGCTGAACATCTTGGAAGGTCGCTGCTTGTTAGATCAAGGTGGATGCAATCCCCAGGGCAATGCAGGCTGCAGCAGCTGCCCTCCCGTCCTCAAGAGGTTTTCGTGCCCATTTCATCACCTAGCTGGGGTGTCCAAAATGGTATCTCCTCCACAGATGTACACAGGAGACAAAGTCTGTGTGGAGAAGGGTAGAAGAAATCCCTCTTTATAAAAATGTACTATGCATATCTAAAAATTGTAAAATAATTAAAAAATAATAAGTCTGTCCAAGAGCTACTTGAAAACTATGCTGAAAGTGCTGTATTTAGTCAGGACTGCAGAAAACTATTTATACACAGTAAGATGGTTTCATCCACACTGTGAAGTAAATACCATGGCTAAGGGATGTTAACAGAGATTGCTATAGTATGTAAAAGAAAAATAAATAAATAGTTTTTAAAAAAAGAGGTGAAACTTGTAAAGGACCACAGTCCTCAAGGAATGTCTGCAATTAACCTGCTCCTACCTACTTCTTTCTGAACCTTCTTCTAGTGGCTCATTTCCTATGTGGCTCCCTTTCCTCTCTTCCTTTACTGTATATTCTCATATTCCCTCTGCTTATTAGCTAGTATATCATCCTAATACTGAAAACGTTCCTTTTAATGCAGCATCATCCCCCACTATTGCTCCCTTCCCTTCTACTGCTCCTTTTCATTCGATATTGCTTTCCTTGACTTGCCTTCCCTTACGCGGTCCCTAATCTCAGAGAGAAATGGGAAAGAAAAAAAAAAAAAGTCTGACTTAAGTGCCCAGTAGGCAAATATTTTACATTTTAAATACATAACTTTACCCCAAAAGGATCTACCCTGAGAAAAATTATTTAAGATGATGTTGATTCTGGAATATCCTTTTCCTATTTATAGCTCTTTATGCCATTTATTTCTCTTTTGAAGACTTGACTTTACATAGCTCTGATATTAATATTCCTAAGGAGCAATGAGATGTTTCACAAGCGCCAAAGGACAGAGAAGCCCTGAGGCCACTAACTTTCCCCAGGATGCTGGGTTCCCAAATCTCGGGGGCGGTTAAATGAGCAACCTCCTTTTAAAGCATGACATCTTTGGCTGACTCGCCACTTTCACCATCATTCTATTCCAACTCATCACCTTCACCTCAAGAGCAGGCTGCGTTTGTTTCCAAGGATGTTTACTCCCCCGAGACCTGCTGCGGCCATGCAAAGAGTCAGATACGGACAGAACTTTTTCCCACAGCTCCCTCAAGACTATTTCCATAACCCATCTTATTCATTGTGACAGCAGCAGCAGTCAGAAGAGGGAGAGGGGAGACACAGCGGTGTAGGTACACGTCTTTGTGTGTCTTGGGAGCAGAAGGGACCCTCTCACAGCATTAAGGAGCTGGGGACAACTGATGGGTGGGAGTTGTGTTCATCCCTTGCTGTGCCAACAGCAGGAAGCAAGCTGCAAATCACACTGGAAGTGTAAAACAGCATACAGTTACCCACAAAGCCTGGTGCTAGGAAAACAAAGGGAAACTCAGTTCTAGGCTATGGTTTGCATGAGCAGTCTGGATCAGAGAAAACTTCCTATAACATCTGCTGGACGAAGGGAAAAGCAGAGGGCTGTGGCTGAACAGGGGTTCGGGCATTTGTGCTTTCTCCTCCTCTTGTGCAGGTCAGAAACTCGCCCAGCAGAAAATCTGCCCCACCGCAGCAAGAAGCAGAGCAAATAAAATTATTTACAGGAACTATGATAATTGCGCTATAAAACTGCCTTCTTTTTTTCCTTTCCTGGTGTTGCAAACATCAATACAGAAGCAGAAACGAACATGGCTATTTGGTGCAATAAATCTCATAATGGAAGATGCTCAGTGTTCTGTGGAAGCAGGGGGATTTTCTCTAAAGACCAATTTCAGTCCCTACACAAGGACATGGAGTTCACTCAGAATATATTACATTCCTTTTTCCGAGGCAAAAAAAACCAAACCCGTCACTGCATATCTGAGCATGTCAGAGAATTTGTATTTTGAGAGGAGACCCAAATATGGTTGAGTGCAATAGGTTAAAAATATCCTTCAAGAGCCTATGCACCATGTGAAGGGGATTTTTTTAATGCTGTTTGTGTGAGAGGAGAAAGAGGAACACAAAGTTATAGGGAGGTGACAACCCACAAGACAACATGACACCAGCAAGACATATTTCACTTTTCAAATGACACCACGCGAAAAAGGGTTAGGCGAGCGCGTCACATCGTTGGCGTATACATTGCTTTATCTCTGCTGTACGAAGGCAGGTATCCACCAGGACGGTTCGGTATTTCTGTGTTCCAGAGCAGACAAGTCACCTAATTATAGGTTTTGGAAGCTCACACCTTAATGAAGTTACTCTAACCACAGTAGGGATGTGCTGAGTTTGAGACTCTGCCCAAACAATGTGGAACATCAGGAGCAACTCAGTTGCTGCAGAAGCACCGCACAGGGTCAGCAAGCACTCTGATCTCCTCCTCCAGACCATGTCTGTACCTATGCTTAACTTTAAACGCATGCTCCTGTCCCCTTTAATTTGCTGCTGTTCAGACTTAAGCACGAGCTTAAGCAATGTCCCAAAAAAAGGATGGATTTTGGCACAGGCTTGTGTTTTCCTGAACTGTCGTTCCAGGGGAAAAACGTGCCAGATGGGGATGCAGGGAGAGGTCTCCGCACAGAGCAATCCCCATCCCACACACGGGAGCTGGAAGAGGGATGGGGAGGCCAACATAAAGCAGATCCCAAAGGGCTGTTCCCTCCTGGGCACTGTCTGCCCGGTCCTTGGCAAGCGGGACAGCTGGCTCCTCTGTGAGCATGCCCTCCCTTCCCGGGTCCCTGCTTAAGCAGAAAAGGGAATTATCAGAGCCCCACAAACCCTCACATTGCCAATTCCTCCCTCCACATAGCATCCCTCCCTATTCCCTCCTGCTGTTCCACACCCCTCTCACAGCTATTTCAGGATGGCTTGGGAACAGTGAGCTCCTATGCCGTACAGACATCTGCAGGCAATACCCAGCCAGCAGTCCCCGGCAAGGGACGACTCTTCGCCTTCCTCACCTTTCTCTCCCACCCTGGATATAACACACCCTTCTCCGCATCGCCCTCGGACGTGGCAGCTCCCCACAGGCACCCAACCCTCTGGCATGGGGCCAATGATGCCTCCACACCCGATCAGACCTCAAACCTCTTTTTTTTTTGATGGGTTGATGTCTCTGGGGCACTCTGAACTACAGAACAGTTCATTAGGAAAGAAAAAGTCATTGAGGGGGGGGCCTGAATGTAAAACATAACCTGTTCCAGTCATGCCACCTTTTGCCCAAAAACCACACTCCTCCCGAGACAAGCGCCGTAGTCCTGGGCTGCCCAGCATTTCCCTTCACAGCTGGCTGGCACACAGAGATGTTGAAAGTCCCGTCATGCACTTGCAATAGTTAGGCTTTTTCATTATTATCATCATCATCATCCTTGGCAGTATACCGTACAGGAGGAATTGCCAGATGGAAGACCATGAGAAACGTGGAGTGTAAAATGCTACAGGATGCTGCACTATTTTTGTGTGGGTCTGTGAGGAGACTGATGAAGCTCCTTTCTGGATGCCACCTGCCTTAACACCAGAGTTGCAAAGCCCTATGGCCAGCACTCCTAGAAACCCCAGCTCCCAATAACCCCTGGCCCTATGTTTTGTCTCTACCACGTTTGCAGGACGCAGACTCCCTGCTTCCCACTGACCTTGACTTCAAGGTCGACCTTGCTGCCCAGTACATCAAGAGCAGGGCCGCCATGCACACCCACCCTATTTTTCTTGACTTCCCAGCAGGTTAAGAAGTTCTTCCTCTCCCCAGTCACTCCCTCTCCCTTGCAGAGAGTAATCCGCGGTTTTTGGCAGGACCCCCCCTGCCAGGAGAACAGTCCGTCCGTCCTCCCAGCTCCCACAGCAGGGGTGACTTCTAAGCTCCCCGCCAGTGGGTGATTCCCTAATCATTTTTGCCAGGCGATGACAGTCCCAAAGGAGGGACTATTACCTGTCACCTTTTCCAGCCTGCAGAATTAAACTGCCTTCCTGACGGCATGCTCATCACCTCTGAATGTTCCTCATCCATGCTCGGTCCCCTCCTCCATCGCTGAGGCTCATGAACCCCAGGCAGGCCAGCAGCTCCTTGCTCACAGCAGAGCGTACAGCGTGTTCCAGGTCCAAGAGCTTGATCAAGTGCACAACAGACTTCCCCAAATAATCACAGTGCTCAAAGGAAAAAAAAAACCAAACAACCCACGTTGTTTCAAGTGCAGCATAGCAGCCTCTCTAGTTCCAGGGGCACTTCACACTCCTTCTTCAGACTCCAGCCCTTGCCCCACCACACAAACGCACTCACTGTATGTACTAAAAAATCAACCCATGCAATAAGGAGAGGACTGGCTTGAAGGTCTGCATCACAGTGGGAACTGAGAAATTCCTGAGGGCTAATCCTATTCTGATGTGAATTCCCACAGCTGCCTCCTGCTGTTTCTCCTCCCTCAGTTTCACCAGCTGTGAAGCCTACCCAGCTGTACAGACCTGACAACACCTTCTGAATGGCTCAATAACTGCAAGTGCTTTGGATGATTTCTGTTTGCAGGATCCTGTAGCGACTGAGGAGGATGCCGTGGTAGGTGTTGAGCTCTTCGCCCACTCCAGCCGAGGAGTGGTGACAATAGCAGCCAAGGTTGCTCCACGCAGGTTACTGCTGTTCTACTGACTGCTTTTGCAATTTGGGAGTTAAAAGCGAAAAGACTGTTAACTGTTAACTTTCTGAGAAGCAAAAGACTGTACTTTTGGAAGGAAAAGCCTATCTAGACAAAGGTAGGGAGATGCTTCTGCTTGCAGATATGAGTCAGCAACTTTAACATCATGAAAAGGTATTAATTTGTTTGGTATTATGTTTGTTTTCATGGGTGGTTTTTAAAGAAAATCCCAGCATACGAATTGAAAAGCATTCTCAGTTCTGACAGTTTTCGTATGGAACATATGATGAAACCATATATGCAATGCTCGCCTGTTTTTAGCATTATCGGAAGATAGAAAAGCATGCTTTTTCCAGTGTTCAGCATACATTTCAGGTGGGTCTCCTATTTTATATTTACACCATAAGCTACTTGTCTTCCTAGCGAGGAAATACTTTCTGATGCGCTCAGAAGGCTGCCAGTCCCGCTCCTGCCCAGGGACCCCGCGGCACCGACTGATGCACCACGCCAGCCCACGCAGCTGTCCCACGCTTGGCAGCTCCTCTGCCACCCCAGCAGCCCAGCTCGGGGTGACCCAAGCAGCCAGCCTCTGAATAAGCCAAGCCTGCATTTTGTTCGGAGTGAAGCATCGATGATCTCCTTGTTCTCACGCAAGCCTCGGTGAGACCGACCCAGGCAGAGAGAGGGTTTATTCTCAGGCTTCCGTGCACCAAGACATCAGTGCTCCAGAGCGTGCACGAGGACATCTGCCAGTCACGTTTTTTGAGCGTGCATCAGATGTTCAAACGCGCTGCCCCCGGTGCCTCTCCTGCATTAAAAACATTAACGGCCGTGACTGGAAACGCAGCCGTGTTGGAGCGATGGCTCGGCCAGCAACCGCAGCAGGGAAGCGTTTCAGAGGCAGCTTTGACATCAGATTTGACACGACTGGCCGTGGCACCAATCCCTGAGGAGACGCCAGCGTCGGGAGCGCGGTGCAGAACGGCCCAGGTAATGCGCCGTTCTTGCAGCGCCGCACGCAAATCTCTCTATTTAAAACAATCCTACAGCCATTCCACGGACAGCGTAAATCTAGCTTGATAAATCAGATGTTGAATGCAGTCCCAGCCCAGCAAGGACAGACCGTCTGACAGCCGAGCTGCGAACGCTGCCGAAACTGTTTCCTGTACGTGTGCATTCTCACACACTGCAGGCTGCTGTCAGTATCTGTTCTGATGGGATATTTTAAAAGTGGGAAGTTTGACATTTAGGATGCAAGTCCAGAGGATTTACGTAAGGATGGATTTGGGATTTCTTTTCAGTGGCTCCCAGTGAAATCAATCCTGGTGTTAACTTTGAGTTCAGCGAGGCCACGTTTTTTGGCACATCAAGCAGTGTCACGACTTCCTCGGATGTAGGTTGCCAGGTGAACAGGTTTCACAGCAGGACTTCTACATTCCCAGTGCTAACACTTTACCCAGGCATCAGCATTCCCCCTCATTCCCTCAACTCTCTGCTGGCCTTCCTGGAGACGGCCCTACCTGTGGAGTTTGTCCCTGATTTACGTGGTACAGTACCCTAGTTATCTTACTGGAGATTGTTTTTACTGAAATTGTTCTGCGGGTATAACGTGTACAATGGATACGGCTGTACCAGTTACAAAGGTGCTTTGGATGAGCTCAGGTTCTATTACAGCAGTGGAACATTCCTCTCACTAAGAGGGTTGTGTCATATTAATTAGCCAGATACACTAATAACTATCCAAAGCATGAACCAATATTCAGATGATAATCCAAAACCTTCCCATTAAGCACAAATGACCACAGGCTACAGTTTGCATGTGCGTGCACATGCCGGGGACACGTATGTTTGTGTGAGCGCGTGCAAGGCAGGCAGAAAAACAAAAAGTAAGCAATAGCCCATGGGGGTTTCCTATGAGATTGATCCACGTACACGGAAAAATAGTGAAGGAAAGTGAAAAGAAGGTTAAAACCAGACACGTATCCATCAATGCCATTAAGACACGAGGGGAAAAGCTAAAGGCTGCCGCGCAGTACAGGGAGTTAATGCTCCTCCAAGACGGAACGGCAGAGGAAACGCTGGAGAGGGAACTTTGCTGCCGTGTGAGCAGAATTAATGGGTGGTTCTGGCCCGGCTGAGCTGCTGCTTCTCAATGAGTTGTTAATGGGGAACATGGAGGGTTAGGAAGTAATGAGGACTTTGTCAATACAGCTGTGGATGAAAGTGGGTAAGGAACCACTTAAGGAAAAAACCATCACACAAATCTGCAACTACAGATTCTGAGCTTTCCGGTGCTTAAGAAATTACTTGCCATAATTTCGGAAGTGTTATAGAGGCTGAGAAGCAAACACAACCACGGGACAGATACTTTCATCAAACCAGAAGCAGCAAGCAAGGAAGAAGTCTTGGTTACACTGGTTCCATCTTCAATTTTTTTTTTTTTTAAATTCCCAGGAAAGCGAAAGAATGAACCACCCAAATAATCTGCAGCCGCCCGCAGGTGGCAGCACCGGAGGAGCACCACTTTCATAGGCAATACCCAGCACAAGACAAACGTCTCCACCGCATCCCCGCTGGGTGCGTTAGGGAAGGGGGACCCCACAAACAGGTCCAAACCCCCTCCTGTACCTCCATGCCTGCCAAAGTAGCCACCTACACGGTACCTGAGGCCATTAGATAACCCACCCTAGCAGGGCTGACTTGTGTTTGTGCCAACAACGCAGCCAGAACATCAGAGGGTTTCTTCCAAAGTGACCAGACTGAAAGAAGAATATGAACATGGGGTGGGAGGGGGTCACACATCCATCTTATGGTTGGGTTTGTTGTCGTTTAGGAAGTGGGCAATCTTTTCCAGGTTTTCTGAGCGATCTTGGCCACATTCCACCTCCTCCCCCTTGCATGATAGCAGGCCCCCCAAGAACCTCGCCATATAATCATTTTCCCCATCTATTTCACGTAAAGACAAACACTGCTGAAAACACACCGCATTCTTGTTTCTTTACCTCCACGAAGAGCAAACAGGGAGAAACACTCCCTAGGAAATACTCCCTAGAAACAAAACGTCGGATTTATTAAAAGGTAAACATCCCATTTTATGTGTCCCCAAAGACTTTGACGGAGGTACCACTTTCAGGGCTAGAAAGCGCTAAGCCAGGCAGGTCTGCCGTCACAGCGGTCGTGCGGATTACGCTTCGGATTCACTCCCATATCCAGCCTCCGCAGATGGACATGCAGAGACTTTGTGGCTCCCCTAATGCAACCCGGTTCAGAGTTGAAATCCAGGTGGGTTGAAGATGAGTGGGATGGATTAAAGCAGCTCTCACAGGGCCACCGAGCCCTGCATCCCGCAACCCCCTCCTCCCTGGGCACGCACAGTCAGGGAGAAGGGGACCAAGACAGTAGCCAAGTTGGCTTCACATGAGCCAAGGACAACCCCTGTTTCATGGAAATACTGTCAACAGCCAGATCCACACAGTCCTGGCTTCTCTGCAGCAGCAGGGACAGAGAGGCCAAGGATGGGGAGAGACGCCTGGACCTCCTTGCTTCCTTCTGGGCTTCTTCTAACACAAAAGCAAGTGTCGCAGCCGGAGACAAGCAGAGGGAATAAGGTACACAGGTAAGGCACAAAACTTGCGAATATTCTACATATAAAAACATCATGTTTAACAAACCCACTCCCTGCAACACACAGAAACCCATCAGGGAAAACAAAACCATCAGAACTAAGTCATGGACCACAAAGCATGCTTGCATGTAAAGAAAGGATGGGAAATCGTCAGGAAGAGCACTAAGGAGAAGTCAGCTTCACCCATCTCCTCTCTGAGCAGCACAGGATGGTTACATCCAGCTGGTGAAGCTCCAGAGCACAACCCCATGGAAAGAGCCGGGCCCGTGCATCGCTCCCACTCCAGTGCTAAGTACTAACGCATGTTGGATTAGGCAACGAGAGGAGTATCTGCTCCTTCCAAAAGTGACCACGAGCTCTTGGCAATAACACCGAGTACTTGCTCTGGCCCTAACCGCACACCGCAGTTGTTCAACTGGCCTGCCAAAGGAAGACATCCTGCCAGATGGAGGATTCAAAATAAAGCAAAGAAGAACAATCGCTTTAAATAATCAGCGTTTCAAAGTGCTCCAATGAAGAGAACGCGTATTAAGGCGACCTCAGAGAAAGGAAAACCTATTAAAGCAAATGCTAGAAGTGATTTTTCAAATATTCCTGCTCTTTTCCCTTTCCATGGGAAAGCCTGCAGAAATCTTACAAAACCAGAGCCTCTGCATTATTCACTTTCATGTTCCCACTGGTTCCAGTGGCATTACTGAGTCCCACAGATGGGGACTACAGATCAAGTGAGGGTATTTTCTAATTTTGGTTCTTTTTTTGTGCATACCAACCACTCTTGGACAGGAGTTAGGATTTCTCTAATAACAAGGCTGGCTGAAAAATAATGAAATTAAAAATAATTTAGAAAATGAGAAAATTCTGGATTCTTGTCATTTCCCTTCTGGGTTTTTTCATACTTTGGAAACAATGGAGCAAAAAGCAACAAACATGCTCATGGAGCGACCCAAACTTGAAAAGAAACAAAATGCCATCCAAAGGCAAATGGCAAAATTCCCAGTACCATCATTAATGCCAGAGTTTCATCTTGTATGCTCTTCTATGAATCAATACAAAATTATTCCAATGAAGATATCATATTATATACCACTTACAATTACACATACGATGAGATTCTCAAATGCTGCTTTTGAGATGCAGACCTCATACTGAAACAACAACCAAGCCCCGTATGCGCAGCTCTCAGGGCACACGTGCAGATCAGAGTTTGGCTCACGTACAGCACGATATATAAACTGGGATGTAAATGTGGAGCCCAGCTTGAAAAAGCAGTTTGCATTTGCATCACCACCATACCCAACCCAAAAATGAACACCCCGCACTTTCGGAGCACCAGCCCCTCCTCTGGTCCCCGTCCTGGGGAAGCCTGGTTTAGGGCTGGTGAGAAGCATGGCAGGGAAACAGCACAGCAAGCCTCTGCACACATGTGGAGGCTTATGTTAGTAGGGGGTTGCTGGGCTTCTGACAGGAGATGGCTTTATTTTCTTGGCCAGAAAATTGTCCTGGCTGCTTTCTGCAGTGCCTGGGTGCAGCGCTGCCCTGCACCGGGAAACCCTGCCTGCCAGCAGGCATTTGGTAACCCCATCACCACCTTCAGCGGCGTCTCCTCACCTTAGGGCAGACCCTGAGTCAGGAGGGGGCCTCAAGCGTGCCTCTCCTGCCCTGGACATCCCCGGAGAAGGGACAACAGCAGCACAGTCAAAGCTTGACATGTCCCCCTGCGGAGCAGCCCCGAGGTTACTCCTGTGCCCAGTTACTTGACACGGCTGGAACCCAGCATCTGTAAGGACCTCTCCTTTCTACACACTACTCTATTCATTTTCCACTTCCCTAATCGCAGCTGTCGAGCCCTATTAACGTGCAGAACAAACACATTTAAACCCGAACCTGCTAGGCCAGAAATAGAAGTTCTCATTTTCTTTTCCAAAACACAGAATAGCGGAGCAACAACGAAAGGAAAAGGAAATCTCTCCCGAGTGCACATCTGGAACCAATTTGCTGTATGTAGCCACTGGGTGTCACTTTTGATATATATTGGGTCAGGCACGCAGCGCTTCGGTGAGAGGAAAGGGATTTCAAAGAGGTGATCCTAAACCAAACCAGACTGCTCCACAGCCTCTCACGCACAAGCTGTAATTAGCAATTAGCCAGCCAGGCTGATTTATTAATGAAATGTCTTCACCGCGACATTAAGCACCATGCAGTGGCTCTTACCTCTCGGTCTGCAGCGTGACTTTGGACGGCTCCACGTTGGGGTTTTCCCACTCCATCTGCGGACAGTGCATGAAGTAGCAGAGGGTGTACAGAGCTTCTGGCTCCCAGTAGAACGATCCCTGCTTCTGATGCATCGGCGTGCCGTTCCCGTGCTGCTTGGCGTTGAGGGGCTGGAGGTGGTGCATCGCTCGAGACACCAGGTCACCTGGAAAAATGCAAAAGCTGGGTGAATGCCACGCTCTTCAGCTGCCTTTCCTCCAAAGTTTTCAAACTAATAGGCATGCCAGCTTGGTTTTCCTTGCCATTTAACCTCACATATGCAAACAGTAAAGTGTAGGACAGGATCCTGTGCCCCGCTCATCACCAGGTTAGACTTTGCCTGGTGGTTTTATGCAGCACAGCGTGACATCCCTGGCTGCAGACAAGCCCGCCAAGGCCTGCAGGAAATGGGTTTCTGAAAATATGGTGTGTAGGCAGCATCAGGCTGGCTAAACTCAGCACCACCAAGAGCCAGTACACTGGGGCTGGGGTCACAGGTACCTGGAGGTAGTCCTTGGAGGCTGCCAAAACCCCACAGGCCCAAAAATGACCAGGAGAGACAATGCAGAGCAGCAGCAAAAGCCACGTGCTCCTGGGTAAAGAGTGGCAGGGAAACGCAACCCCTTGGAACGAGGCAGGAGGCAGTCAGATAATGCACAGAGCACTGCAGGAGTGTGAAAAGGGATACGTGGGGGAAGAAAAAAAGGGGGAAAAAAATGCTAAAAGACAATACCAGAAATGTGCAACCAAAATTACAATTTGTAAGCCCAGGCTGGGCCTGGGAAACTTCATATTCGCAGAAGACCAAAACCTGTGAAGCAGGCTTGCCCAGCCCCTCAGGTTTCCAGAGCCCAAGATGCTGCTCATTGTCTCCCCTGCACCAACGCAGTTCTGGGCACTTCCTGGCAGGGCGGGTATGGGAAACCAGCAGCAACATGCGGACCAGGATCAGCAAAGCCAGCAAGCGAGATTGGTAGGCAAATATACAGGTCTCTTAGCACAGGACTGATTGTAACTAATTTACTAAAGCATCTCCCTCCGAGGCAGTGAATTTTATGTTTGTTTACTAGTGACCACTCTATCAAAGGCAGGGAAACAACTGTGGTTATAAACTGCCTGTTTTCACATGTTCAAATCACTCTGAGAGTGCTTTGAGGGGAAAGTCATGATCTCAGCTCAAATCAGATGGTTTCTTTTAAATGAAAATCTGAACAAGTGCACTTCGGGTCGTTCTTAAGCTTCACAGAAGCGAGTGATGGGGAAAGGAGGACGTAATTTTCAGGTGTGAAGAAGTCACACGCTTTCTCTTATTTGCTTTTCCCAAGCGACCACTGAGCACTGAAACTCTGAAGGAAAAGTTGGAAATGTACACCAACGTAGGAACATAAAACCAAATGGGGTGGGGGAGGGTTGTACAGGGCCGGGGGACGATAAGGCTGAATAATGAACTCCTGGGCAAACTTAAAGAAGAACCACTTTGACTGTGTGCAAGGCAGAGTACAGGGGATTTTTTGCAAAGTCCCACCCTGTGAACACATCGGAGCCCATCACCTCACCCCAGCCCAACTCGCACAGAAAATGCTGCTGATGCTGTGATGATGTGCACCAGGGAGAACAGAAACGTCTCACTGAAAAATACTCAGCCCAGTCCTCCAAAAACACAGCCTTAAAACCATGAAGAGAAGAAAACCGCTGGCATAAGAAAACTGCCGAGTCCATGATTTCAGGGTTTTGACACAATTTTTTGCTGCACTCTGCAATATTCCTCTGATTCAAAGCTTTCATTTAAAAATAGTTTCTGTCTTTTCCCTCTGCCAGGAAATTGTCATGATAGGACCAATCTTGCAGCCCTGCATGCTCATAATTTCCAAGAGAAGCTGTGCATGTGGAAAGCCTGCAGGATCAGGTCCACAGCAGAAAGAGATGTGCCTCTGAGATGACTTCCCAGTCTTGCACAAAATTATTTGCGGGCAACCAGAAGCAGCGGGAAGGTTTGGGACCTCCTTCACTCCACCCACTCTGTCACAGCAGACATGCATCGCCAAGCCTAGAACGGGCCAATTTAACTACTAGCAACCTTGCTGACAGCAAAGTAAACTCCTCTCTTTTTCTCCTGAAGGCAAAAAAAAACCCAATACATGGAAGTGCTGACTGCAACATCCAGCTTTAACAGTAATAGCAAAAGCAGAGAAAAAGGAGTTGCACTGAATTCAGCCTTTTCAGGCCCAAGTCACCACGGCACTAAAGCATGTGGTTGAAGTTAAGCACATGACTAGTCTTATTTCAGTGGATTGAGAGAGCAGGCACCAGAGAACACCTCTGACTTGTGTAACAAGGTATTTACTGTATTTATCCACACTGTACTGTATGAATAAAGATCAGGATGCCATTTAGGCCCTGATTCAGGCAACAGCATGACTTCATCCCCATTCCTCCCTGAGCACTGGGGCGATGCAAAATGCAACTTCGATGACACATCCGGAGCCAGAGGAAGCTACATGGTGAGGAAGGAGGGAAAGCAGCAGCAGGAAGGACGTAGGCAGGGAGGGCAGCTCAGCATCGCCCCTGATGCAAGGCTGGAGGGACTTGAGCCTTACTGAAATGAATGGCACAGCTCCCATCCCTTTCAATATAACCAGGAGTTCACCGTTTCATGCTGTATTTCCTCAACTGTTTCTTAAGAAACTCAAACCAATTCATGTCATTAAAGCTGAACTAATGTTTCTTTTATGTTTAAGCCTCATTTAATTACATTATACCAAGAATTGATTGGCTTAGATCTTGCTTTTGCCTTTGCTGTTATCTCTGGTTTCATTTCAAATAATTTCTATATTAACAATTATTCTAACATTCCTCTACCAGAGACAACTCAAGGCTTAAATAATCAATACCTATAAAGCACCAAGCTTCAGAGAGGACAGTAAGTCAGCAACAAAAAGCTGCCTTATGATCTTGGTACCCAGCAGGCAGAGCACTGCACTGGAGGCAGGGCAGGAGTCTCTCTCTGCTCTCGTATTTCATTCCGCAGTGTAACCTCGGACAAGCCACTGCCTGCTCCGGTGCCCTTTTCCTCCTCCAGCTGCATGCAGTTACGGTGCAAATTCTTCAGGGCAAAGACTGTGTCTCAGCGTATCTGTGCACCAGGATCAGTGCCAACAAGGGAGGAGGGAGCCGACAGGCGCACGCACACACGGTATGGCAGTACTTACACACACGCTGTAAAACGCAGCATAGTGTTAACATCTGGCTCGAGATGCACGTGTGTTGTTTCAATCCCTAACACATTTTGCTGCTTCTATTCTTCCTTGTTAATATGCTTTTGCTTCTACATTTTCTTCCAAAGAATACACAAAACATGAAAATTCTCTTTGAGCCTGGTCAGGGCACTCCAAATCCCATGGACGTCAAACCAGTTCCATGATGGGACTCATTGGTCTGGCTTCCAGCAGTCAGCCAGCTGAAGTCTTGTCCAAGAAACTCAACGTATATATGCTCTCCTTGCCCGCGGTAAAAGCCACAGTACATCTGAACACAAAGGGTAGCCTTGAATTTGTGGCCAAGCATAGGGAGAAGGCAAGCTCCCTGCACGACACTGTGTTAGCCATCTCTGCTTCTCAGAGCCATTTCAGCTAAGCAACGCTCTGCAAGGTCATGTTACCTACTCACAGCATTCCTCGCTCTTCTGCATCTTTTTTGGCCCTGAAAACACGTCTCAGATATATCAACTGAGTGCACCTTGAAGGCCAATAAATTCCCGAGTGCTTCACTTGTGAAAAAAGCCATGAAAAATAAAAATTCCAGCAGTTGAGTGGATCTGGTAACTGCAGGGACATGCCCCCCGAGGACTGTGGCATCAGGACACAAGGGGCTCGGCAGGGATCCCTGTCCTGCCGTCCCCTGTGCTCATTCTCACCCCTGTACCACCACCTGCAACCCATCTGAAGGAGCAGCCTGGGGAGCTGATCTGCCTGACAAAATCCCCTGCCAATTTGATTTTGGTTTTAATTTAAACCAAATAAACACTTCCACAATTTATGTAACGTAAGCCAAGCCAGCCCATGCACAAACTGCTCTGCTGGCAGAGCCACGGAGAGGAAGACATCACATTGTGTGGGGTTGACACAAAAAAATGAAGAGCAAGGTGGGGAGATATTTGAGGATATTTTTTGCTGCTGAAGCTGAGAAGCCAGAACTGGAGGGCAGGTTCCCAGAGTGGAGCAAAGGCAGTGGCAAGCCCCAGGCTGGTACTGCCTTGCAACCCAGGCTTGAGATGCATCCTCCGACATGGAGGCTCCACGCTGGCTAGTGAAGGACCACAAAACCATCACCACACTGCAGTGCATGGAGAGCTGCTGCTGTTGTAGCCACCAGTATTTCATCCTTTCCACGACTAAAGCAGGACTTGCCCATCGCGGCTGCTCTCAGTTCAGCACGGCTTATAAACGCAAGGTCCACGTATTTTGATTTAAAGATTGAAAATATTACATAATGTGCATGTTGTGACACGGGCCTGGTTTAAGGCAATACTGAATATTTAAGGAACAGCTTCGCTGACTTCAGGCCAAAGATGTGATGTGACAGGGAAAGTTAAGCAGCGCCAGTCTGTATGGTGATGGCATAAGTCAACAACATACAGCACTCAACTGGACGGTATCAGCCCTCTCCACAGTGCCCAGCTAAGCTTTTTTTTTTTTTTACAGTTTTTGGCTTTGGTAAAAGCTATTACCACTATTCTTACAATTTCCAGCCCAAAGTTTAAAAAATAACACATCCATTTTCAATTTGGTAACAGACGAGGGGGAAAAAGTAGAAAAGCAAACAGAGGAGGAAGAAAGAGAAAACGACAAGATGCCCAGTGCCTGCTTTTGAGAAGCTTTCTGAGGGATGTTATGGCCTGTCACGATGGACCTGATCTTACAAACGCGCCTGCCTAGGAGCAGGCTTGCAGCTTTTAGAGGGGTAAACTTCCACAGCCTAAACCATATAGCTGGGTGTGTGTTTGTACAACCATGACCCAGAGGTGAATGAGGCTGGACTGATCCTTACATGGCCACTCCCTACGACACCAACCTCAAGTTTTTCTTGTTCTAAAATCATGTCCTAAAACCACAACAGTATCTTAACAATGTTATTTTTGCACAACTAGAACAAGACACACAGTTCTTTGGCCTGTGTCTTTCCTTCAAAGCCCAGGGGAGGGAGGAGGATCTGCTGTCACCGCAGCCCTCTTCCTGCGCAATGCCCGGTTACGGCACCGTGCGAAGCAGCAGCAAGCTGTGTTTCCAGCACAGCATCCTCCAGACAGCAGCCATCAGTTTGATAATGCCAGTCTGATCATCCCTCCAGCTGCCTATGACTCCAGTGTGTTTAGCCCCTGCAGCGGGGCATGTTGACAGCAGCAGTGTTGCTGGTTCATTTTACTACCTGGATGAACATTTTCTCCTGCACGAGTGAGCCAGAGCCACAGGTTGTAGTCATGTCAGTCCTTCAGAGCCCTTCGCATCCTCCCACGTCCCTGCGTGTTGGCCACGGAGCTGCCTTCCAGATGCCAACTTCCACAGCATGGCTAGTAGTTTCCAAAGTTTGCTCCCTTACAAGCACATGAGCCAGGTGCAAAACTTTCTTGACCTAGATTCATTTCACACCTCAGTATAAAAATCTTGGACCCAGCTTCTCTCAGGACCAGCTCTGAGGAGACTGTGTTGAAAAGATGAATTATAACCCCGATGATAAACCAAGGCCTATTCAGACTGCTGCCTCGTAGCCATGGCTGTCCTGCATCCTTCCCATACTGTAGCTAAGCCTCTCTCTGTTTCTCCCTCCCTGTTCCCTCCGTTTTCTGCACCGAAGTGATGTATTGCTACAGCTCACCCCGGCATACGCCTGTAAGCATACGACTGTGGGTGAATACGAGTAGTTGAGCTGTGTCTCCTGTACCATGACACACTGCCTCCAGCCATCCACTCAGACAGCCACCCAAGCCATCCCTACACTCAATTTCAGCTGCGCTGCTCCTCCATTTTTGCTCTGCCTCCAGTGTTGCATCAATCTCCCTGCTTCAAAAGTCAGTTGAGCAAAAACTGCTCGAGCAAAACCTTTCTTTAAATGATTTATTGGAGGTCTTTCTATTGTTAACTGAAGACAACCTATCCATGCCAGGAAAGGAGCGTGCGGAGAGCTATGGTGGGTGCACACTAGAAAGTGTTCGGTACGTATTTCACTGTGCACGTGCTTGTAGCACAAACTATCCTCAATCATAAAGCTATGCTACTTCTTGGCACACAGTATATTCCAGATTCAAGAGTCAGCTGTCTCCAGCTGCAGGTGTGCTTGGGGTGCCATAACCCACAGTCAGTGGGGCATCCCACGTGTAACAGATTCACCGCTGAGCTCACCTTCCAGAAACCTCCCCATGTCTGCTTGCCCACATCATGCCCCTATGTGAATTTGCTACCCCAGGCTAACTTTTCTTCTCCAAACAGCCATTTATCTCTCCCACAGAGGAGCAAACGAAGGAGCTGTGGTCCCAAACCCTGAATTCAGCACGAAAAGTCAGGACCAGGATACGAGCAGCCCGTTTCCTGACCGTGGCTTCCCTGTGGCCTCCCACAGATCGTTTAACCTTTTATCTCCACTTATCCCACCATCACAAGCAGCTTCTATTTATATTACAGAGTATGTGTTTGTGTGTGATTTAGTGTTTGCAAAGCCTTTGAAGACTAAGAAATTAGGCATTGGATATATCCCAGAAAAAAAGCCACAATAATAATGAAACCTTCTCAAGTTCACATACCTATTATAACAATACTATCACCTTCAAAATCTCCAATCCAACGTGGCAAGCATGATGTTTTTGTTTGATTCCCCTTAAACCACATCAGCTCCAATCAAAGCAAGCTTTGACTCGGGTAAGCTCTTCATCTGCCAACTAATGCAGAGCCTTCCCTCTGCGGACCGCCACTGTCTTACGGACCACCGTTTCTGGATTTTCTTTGGCCTGACGCAGACCCATGTCCTCAAACTCCGAATATAAGAGCCCCCCATGGCTGACCAGGCCAGCTGAAGAGTGCTCACCCTGGCCTGTGCTCTGCACAGCAGGGGCATGGGAAGTGCAAACCAAAATAAAGGAAAATGCTGGTTTAACCCCGCGCGTGCTGTGATGCGCAGAAGCTCAGGGGTGAACCTGCACCTGAAAGGCAATGTACGCAGGGAAGTCCTGAGCTGATACCCTGGTATATGAGGGAAGGGTGGTGGAGGGTTGGAGCTCCAACATCCCCCACCTACCCAGGCAATACATTTTCCCTCTGACCATTAAAGCTGAGTGGGCTTACATGCACAAGGTAGAAGCCTTGGAGGAACACCTGCAGGAGGAGAGACTCCAACTTGGACCCCAGGAAGGTGAAGGGGGCTGAGTCTCACCCTGTGGGGGAACCCCCCAGAGAAGCACTGACAGCAGACTGGGACCCAGGCAAACCACAGCTGCCTCTGTTCAGCCTCTGCAACCCAAGACGGAAATCCACCCCCATGGCCAGCAGGGCAATGAAAGGGAAGGTAAAGCCTTAGCAGGGTGTAGACTAGTATTTTCAAATTATCCTCCCTCCCACTTCATTTACACTGGTAAATGAATGCATTGCTTTCTGGTTTAGGTAATGGCTATCTCAGGGGGAATGGAAGAAAAGCAGGAGTTTGTGTGGGACTATTAAGTAACCCATAACCCTGCTTATCCACAGGTGCAGAGGGTGAATGGAGGCTCAGGTCCACCACTCAGAGGGGGTTGCAAGGGGAAGGGAGTAGCAGCCAGCGGAGCTTGCAACCAGCTAGCACTTAATGAAGGCAAGAAACTACCTAGCATGTAAGCACTGCATTAACCTGTCTTATGTTCTCTGGGGAGGCACAAAGGGGCACCTCAGCAACTTCTCTTTTTAGGTTTTACACATGGAGCGGATGATGTGTGGAACGCAGCGAGAAGAAACCACAACCAGGAGGCCCTGGAAGCAGTCGGAGAGCGAAGATGTAGAGATCTTGTGCAACAACCCAGTGGAGGGCCCTTGAAAACTAGGAAAAGTATCACCACATCATCTGGAGAGTGCCCACACAGGCTGGCAATCTGTGGCCAAACCCTACGCTGAAGGCAGCACCGCCATCTGAACCGCAGGTTTCGGCTAGCACCTCCACTTAGCTCAGCACTGCGCTGTACGAACCAAACCGTTCGCAGGGAACAAGCTTTGGCCTTTCTTTACAGTGCTGCTTAGTCTGAGAAAAATATCTGACAAACAGGGCTTTTGTTCTGGCAGCAAATAAGCAGAGCACTTAAAACAACCCTCCTTCAGATGCCACCCTCCCAGCAAGCACCTTTATCCTGGCATTTGCTTCTAAGCCTAGGTTTAACCTCTTATTTACAGGACATGAATCAATTTGCACGGCTCCTGCAGCGCTCCTTCCTGTTGGTTGCAGAAGATTGAGACTAGATGAAAAGGCAAGGGAGAGGATGCCGACTTTCATCATCTCCTCAGCTGGGGCTACGAGGAGAAATGAAAAACAGTATTGGTATGTGCGATCACATTCCTACTTACACATGAGCAGTAACCCTTCCTTTCATCCCTAGAAGTGTGCCAAGATCTACTGGGAGGCTGTTATTTTAGAAATACATACATTCAGCACTGCAGAGACAAAGATAGGATGATGGGGAAGGGTGGCGTTTTTCCAATGGCAAAAAGGAAACTCTTGCTGAGATCTGAGTGGTGACGTGGAGGAAATACTGGCCTGAACATCACATCTGGGAGCTGCTCTAACTCAAACACGGTTCAAAGGCTAAAAAGCTCAGAGATCACCAGTGTTAAGTCGCGTGTGCATCTTCAGATTATCCTAGTTTAAAATGAAATTGCCTACGTGTTAACACCCAGAGTAATGCCACCACTACCCATCACTGTGATCTGCACAAGACTGGGTGGCAAACCTCACCCAGGAAAGCCACAGCGGACTGTCCATATTCAAGCAAGCCCCAAACACTTTTCTGTTCTAACCTGAAGGCATGTGAAGACACTGAAGGACATCCTCAGCCACAGTTTACTCCTCTGTGCGGCTCGAGAGACACAACCCTTCTCTGCAGCCCTACACATGCACCTCAGCAAGGGGTGGTTATCCCACCTCAGCCGTACACTAACACCTTACAGTCTTCATCCCAGGGCAGCCAGGGAAGAATATAGTTTGTGGTGCCAGGCTCTGCTCTTCCTTGTCACCCCCTAGGTGCACATGCAAGAGAAGAGGGTACGCTCCTTCGTCCAGCAAAACACCAGCAACCTCCAGTTGTGAGCCTCATCCCTCCTTGCATCTGGCCTCCCAGCGGGCAGCAGTATTTTTAGATGGGTGATGAATAGGTGTGTTGCAGCATTATGAGGTTAAACATAACATAAACGTGGATTGCAAACATGCATATAAGGAAATTAGGAAAAATACTCAAAGGTCAAAATGCAGTATTATGGGATCTCTCAATAGCCAAATCTCTCCCTAATATTGATCTCTTTTTCTATTCAGTATACTGATTTTTCTCTGCCTGAAGGCAAAAGAGAATAATGCCATTGTCTTCTAGGTCTGGTCTGGAAATACAGGAAACTTTAGGAAAAATGGGAAAAAAAAAAAAAGTCTTGTGAAATATTTTCCCTAAGATTAAACAATGAAATACTATCTGGCTACTGTTTAAAATCCTATTATTTTTGCTGTGCTTCAGTTCTTCCCAGTGTTCTCTATATAATAAGCATTTCAAATGAAATTACATTATTTTAAAACACACTGTAGCAGGCAATTACAATTCCTGAATACTAAATGCCAATATAACATAGGCCAGATTTATTGTTGTTCTTTAACTTTGTGCCATGTTCATTATATTTTAATGAATAAGGTTTCACATTAATTTTTCAAGCCTTTTCCTTGGAATCACGCGTTACCACTGTAATTGTGTTGCAGAATTAAGTCTCTATTTACATTCTCCTCCTAAGTCCTGGAGACAAAAACCTTCCTTTGATTTTTTCCCCTAAGTCAGCAACATCATCCCTTCTTCCTATTTTCAGGATAGTGCCCCAGTGCCAGAGGCACTACCTCGCCCCAGTGCCACCAGGCAGGGCAGGGCTGTCCCAGCGACGACCAGCACCCACTGCCTGCTAAGCCCAGGAGATGAGAGCAGAAGCACCAGGCAAGCAGGATCTGCGGGGGACCGGACTAGCATCCACAAGTCCAGTTGCACCTGCCTGGCCATAAGGACCCCTCAATGGCAGCCTGGGTTGACCTCCTCCTCTGCAGCATTCCCAGAGGATGCCGCCCTCCCTCTATGGCTGTGTCTCACCATCCCATCTTTCCCAAATTCTCTCACCTCTGTCACCCCTCAGGGAGACATAGCTCACCTAAACAGTGTTTCCTAATCACTGACAGCGTATGTGGAGACAACGGGAGCAGACAAACGAGGGCCATCACGTGATACCTTCACCTTGCCCTTCACAAGACACAAGACTTTTCATCTTGCGAATCTGTTTTCCACGTGGGACGGACTGCGAAGCAGCTAAGAAGATCTGAGCCGAAATTAAGGTGCTGGGCAGTAAACAGGCCCTGTTTGCCAGATGTCACCTTCCAGGGGACAGATTTGATTTCCCAGTCTCAAAGCCTCCAGCAGTGTAGCAACCAGCCACACTGCTGTGTGCAAGGATGCTGGGTGGAACCGAGAGTAGGGGAAGCCTTTCCTCCACATGTGGGTGTTTCTTAATTCTAGTCGTTCCACGTACTTTCAATACTTTAATTACTGATGTCGATAAACTATAGGAAATCTCATTCAATTAGAATTGCCTTTTTTTTTTTCCCTGAGATAAAATTAAATTGCTTTATTGCAAGATCACTCTTTGCTCTTGTTTCCTGTGCTCTTCTGAAGAGAATAGAAATGAAGTCCTGGCTCCTGGGGTATTGCAAGCCAGTGGGATATTGTGGACATACGCATGGGGACTGCCCACTCTGTTTGTTAGTCCAACAGGCCAAGCTTGTCCTTGTCACTCACTCCTGGTTGCCAACTCCTTCTCTTCACAAGTGCTATCCTCTTAAGTCCCTCCTATCCAGAGTCTCCCTCACCACCTTTACTCATGCCCACAAGAGCAGGGCCTTCTATGTACCTCACCGTTCCCTCATACCCCACTTTCTCCACGCCAGGGCTTGCCATATCACCTTTATTCTCCACAACACCACTTCTAAAGCTCTCCACCCTCCCTCAAACCACCGGAGCAACAATAAATCCTCCTTCGCCTACTCCCTCCCCACCAACACGCTCTGATCCCCAGGTGTTCCCCCTGGCCTCTCCCCGCTGCTCAGCGTTTCTGCCCCCACGCTGCGGTTCCCCAGCCTCCCTCCACAGCAGAGGCTTTGCCGTAACCTCCGGGTCGCAGCCTCTGCTGATGCCAGAGACAGATACGCAAGCACTGAACAAACACCAAACCCCCTTGCACTCCCCATCCCTCCATTTTCCTGATATTTCATGGTTTTCCCTCAAATTCAGGTTTTTGCCCACTGACATGCTGCACCTCCCTCCACGTTTCACTACTCTGTTTTGTGCTCTGCACCGTCACAGCTCCGCAACAAGGATTTCTACCCAACTGAGCATCGAGCCTTGCAAGCTGTGCCAATTACCACTCCTCCTCCTGCTTCTTCTACAACATGCATCTGCTTGCAGCGGCTGGGGAGGTACCCACAACGGTTGTCCAGAGGGCTTTCTGGAGGGCTACCAGCATGCTGGAGGTGCCCGCCTCTCTGACAGCTGCATCTAACTCCCACTGATCCGCTCTCTTCTTCAAGTTGGCCACCCTGAAGAGTGTTTTGCCTGTGTTTGCAGTCAACAGACTTACAGAAAGCAAACCCTATCAACCAAGCATTTGAATCTAAGATAGGACTACTTAGAGATGCTAGATTTCTGGAAATCAAATTTTGGGGAGGGTGCAGTAATTAGGGAGTCTGGCTTTCTGGGTTGCACAGAGAGGTTCAAAAAAAATCAAGAATTAAAAAAAAAAACAAACCCAAACCACTGAAATATCTACCCATTACTTATTTATTAAAGCATAACCATATGTGCTTTAAGAAAGAAAGCTGTATCATGCATAATTTAGTTGGCATACAGGCAGTACTGTTGTGTGTTTCATGTGCGTGAAATAAATAAGCATAAATTACTTAATTTGAATAACACCAAACACCTGATTCCAAAGACAGAGCAACACTTCACGCTAAGGCATGTAAGTACTCTTGGCTTGTTGACATTTCACCAGAGCAGAGAAAAATTAGCAAGCTGAAAACAGAAATTCATATTGTGGCTTGCAGACAAACATCCACGGTATATCCACAGGGCTCATGAACGGCACATAAATTGAGCCCTGATGATATGATGGAGCTACAGAGGAGACTCTTATTGCTACCAAAAATGCAAGGAAAATGAACATGAGATACCTACACAAGTTCTTTGCAATGTTGGTAACATAACATAATTCAGTAATAAGAATAACAGTAAAAGCTGGGCGGTCTCAAATCTTCATTGATTTGAGTCTTTTCAATTTCTCCCCAAAGTTTCATAACAGACTTCAGGAAAAAAAAAAATTTATAGTATTACTGACAGACCTCAGAAAACAAAACAAAACAAAACCAACAAAAAACCAACACAAAACCCAACACCTCTTTGGTCTGAACATTTCAGTTTTTCCACCCATAACTTGATACCTCTAACTCTACTGTAAACATGTGATTGGAAGGCTTCTATCTTATAAAGAAAAAGAAAAAGTCACTTCTGGTAATTTTATCTCCATGTCACATGAGGATTCACATGGCATTTGCCTCCTACAATTTATCTGTGCTGAAACCAAAGCTTTCAGATTTTGACAGATATTACAGATTCTCACATTTCTCAAAAATTAGTTTGATTATTATAAATGATAATTTATCTTTCAGGCACAAATTTGTCTGGTACAGGTCTGAGTTGTGGTTCTTTTCCCTGCTGGAACTGGAGAAGGGAAGGCAGGGTGAAAGACTCTCTGTAACACGGGTTGAACTAGCCCTGCTTTAAATTTGTGACAATATTTCCTTCACTTATTTCAACCTTCAGCTTTTTGCCTGCCCTTCTCAAAATAGGCATCCTGGTGAAATGAGGCAGGACACCCCCACGACAGGCATTTGCAAGACTGACCAAGCTGTGAGGTGTTCTCAAACACAACATAGGGAATATGAAACAAAGCATCCTTCACCTTTAAAAATGAGAGCAGTGTATGTAAACAAGTCATAAGCATTGCTGTGAGACTGCATGAGAATTCCTTCCTCCTATGGCTTCAGCTTTCAAACTGGCCATGGAGCGTAAGCATGGCTAGATCTGACACAGCATCTCCTTCAACATTACATGTGCCCCCTCTCCTCTCCTCTGCACAACCAGGCAGCGTGAGCAGCTTTGCTTTGCCCTGAGGAAAGAAACCCAAATGTTACTGACCACCTTATACTTACTGAGCTCGGCAATGCTCCCCACACGCGTAGCAAGTAAAGACTGCTCGATGGTCCTCAGCTCGGACTGGCTGAACATCTGCACTTCCCCGGGCTTGTTTGACCTTTGCTGGTCTTTGTGAAGGTTCAAGCTGTCCGGCAGGCAGAGCACACCTACAGTGGATAAAAAACAAAGGAGAAGTCCAATGTCATTTCAGCCAGATTAGATGACTTCGCTGCCACCACCGCATCCTTCGGGGGACATTACAAGATAAGCCCAAGCCTGTGTGTGAGAACTCCAAGACAATCAACCTCTATAACTCAATGTCACGGATGGCTCACGCTCTCAGAAGTGGTCCTCGTTAGCTCTTCTGAATATCCTCAAGTCACTTACAATGTCACCTAGAGATAATTCTTACAGAAAATCTTAGAGAATTGCCCAAGGAGGAGGTCAAGAGGGTTCCAAGGAAGCTTCCTAGAAATTACTCCAAACCCATACAAATTTATTAGAAAATAGTATCTCAGTGGCAGAATTCTTAAAAATTGGCTTCAAAATGATGTATGAGACAGACAATACATTTACAGGATCTTCCTGTAAGGGGAATTCCACCAGCCGTTGCCCAAATAACAGACAGCGTCAAGATGCTCACAGTGTCATTGACGGGCTCATGGAATTTCTCTGTAAATACAACCCCTGGCACTTGAACTGCTTGGGCTTCAAAAGCCCATTATGCAGAAGCCCTTACAGCTGTGAATGTTTGCGGGGCAGGACATAAGCAAAGCTACTGACATAAAATGATTTACATACACATTCATTCAGGCACAAAAGACACTTTCTGCCATGACATCTAAACCCTCAGGCGCAGATAGAGGGCACACATTTATTAATCAAAATCACTGTCATGCTAAAACCCAAAACTTATCTATGAGACCAAGCGCTGCATTACCATCCTTAAGCAACAGATGGATGCAAGTCCAGCTTCGTAACAACCACAGCGAAACCTTGTGCACGTGTGGAAGGCCACGAGCAAGGAATGCAGCTTGCGAGGAAGCAATCTGGAGAGGAAGAGCAGAAAGTCTGACACAGAAAGAGGGAGGAAAGAATGAAAAGCAGAGAGGTAAGGGATGAAAGGCAACAACAGCTTATCAAACAAGCTGTCCGAATCCTCCCGCCGTCGCTCGGCGGCTGACTTGCAGAAGCACTTGGCTCACTGATGAACATTTGTATTCTGCGGATGTACGGAGCTCAACAAGTACAACACCGGGATTTAAAATGCAGACTTGCCTGCATATTTTAGTAAGTACTCTCTCCTGGAAATATTTCTCATTTATTTTTTTATAATTCTAAGGGACTGAAATTAAAGCAAAATTGGAAGAGTCTTCCCTGCAAAAAACAGATGTGTAAGTGATCTAATATTCTAAGAGATTTCTGAAAATAAGAGATAGAGCACAAACAGCTTTATGTCACCTTTAAAAAGTTCATCTCCAGCAAGAAAAACCTTTTTCGGTGAAAACACACCTTAAGTGTTGAAAAAACTACTGGTGTAAGATACCTTTACAAACAAGATTCAAATGGTTTGAAATCATAATATGTACAGGAGATATTTCTCCAAGTGATTAAAGCAGTGGGATAGAGACATTTTTTTCTTTACTTTGTCTATGACTCTGTCCCCACAGCCAGCCCTATTCCTTACAAACAGTCCCTGTCGTGGTTTAACTCCGGCTAGCAAAATACCACGAAGCCGCTCGCACAAATCCCCCTCCCCTCCTTCAGTAGAGGGGACGAATTGGAGGAAAAAGAAATAAGGAAGCTCGTAAAATTGAGATAAGAACTATTTACTAATTAAATCTAAATTCATAAATACAAGTACTACTAATAATAAATGATTAAAGCAACATAAAATAAAACATATGATACAATATGATACAATTCCCCACCACCCACAGCTTTCTAGCAGACACAGTAAAGAGATTTAACCCTTTCCTGGCTGAACCCAGCACAGTCCCGATGATTAATTACTCCTTTCTTTAGAAAGGGGAGAGTATTCTTAGGGTTTTGGATGAAAAGTACAAATGAAATGCAAAATGTGCCATTGTTCGAAAACTTAGCAAATTATAGGATATGTCATGCCAAAGGGTTTGACTTGGGTTGGAGATTAGTAAAGACACGCAATAGCCAAACATCTGACACTTACATGCCAGCTTCAAAACTGTAATTGGCCACAGAGGGTGACCAGTGGGGTGTTGGGAGGTTGTTTATAACTCCTAATTCTGCTGGATCAGATCTGGTTTTCACCAGTATGGAGAAAGGGAATTCTATGGCTTGGGCATGCAACATGCCAGTCTTCTAGTTTCAACTGTTTTCCCCAACAATTATTAAAGAAGAGTGAATAAAATGCTTTTAAGAAGAAGATCTAAAAAGTTTCCCTGTATCAGTGTTTGGTGTACAGTCCAAACTTGCTGATGAAAAACTACAGCAGGGAATTGCTCCCTGGCAAGAAGAGAGCACAGCAAACTGAGGGAGCAAGAAAAAAGGTAAAAACCCCTTTGTGATTGTATATATTTTTTTAATAAATAGAAACATTTAAAGAGCCACCACCAGCTTTCACTGTTTTGGCTACACTTCAACTTTCTTATTCTCTGCCAATTGGTATTATCCGCTTGCTTTTTCAGCCATACTGTGCTGTACTTGAGAAAGAGGCGAGGGTCTCAAGCTTCCAGTGGCCAGAAAAACAGGGACTTTTTTTCCCCTTGCTTTTGTGTCTGTCACTGACGATGCTATCTGTCATTCCACACCAACGATTTCTGTGGAATATCTTCAGAAATGAAGGGCAGTATCTCTCTTTTCTCTCGACTAGCACTGTTCAATGTCATTCCTTTCTGCACAGTTACTCAGTCCTGTGCACTTCTTTGCCCATGATTTTATCCCTCCTCTTCCCTCCGATTCACTAGAGAAATGAAGCAGGTGATTGTTGCCTGATGAACACGGGGCCAGACTCACTCAGTACACCCCTGGCTGCTCTGTGCCACCCAGAAACGGACAGCAGCCTTACGTGAACCACCGGAGCAAGCTGAGATAATCAAAGAAGACATGTCCAGAACAGGCCATACCCAAAACTGCTTTATTTGCTTTGCCCTTGGCCTCAGGGTACCCTGCAGTCTGTAGGTAAAAGAGTGAAGAGAAATGCAGAGATTACAGTTTTAAATCAGCAGTATGCCAAAAAAAAAAAATAATCTCATAGTGACAACCTCCTAATGCTCCTCCTTCCAAATCTCTAGAGAAAACAACATCATCGTAAGGAAAATGTGGTATACAATTAATACACTCCACATTTTTCCTGCCTTCTGGGCTCAGCTGAAACACAAGCCAGAGCTCAATCCCCAAGGATTTAAAAAATCCAAAACCAAAGCAGCATGGCACAAAATGACAAAATGAAGACTGAAGATGCCCAAACTTCCAAAAAGAAGCAGTTATTTTAAACCTTCATGCAAACTCATCTGAAACCAGGGGTACCTGGTAACTCTTCCTGCCTCCTCATGCACATTCCCACCTCCTGGGCATCGTTGATGCACAACCTCCCATTGCAGCGCAGGTTTTGGCACAAACAGACACACATTCCTGCAGTCTCATTTCAGAGCTTGCCACAGAGCTGCCCGTGCTGTCCTTTTATCATGACAGGAGTGTGCATGCATCACACAAACATTCCAAACTCAGCTCCCAGCAGCATCCCCGGCAGAGTGTTCCTGCTTCTCGGTGCCTCCCCAGCAAAACAGCCTGACAGCCAAGAGCAATTCCAACACTGGATGCAGCAGCGGTTGTGTGACCTCTTTGGCTCCGGGGCAGGAGAAATATGGGATTTCTAGCACAAACCTCTCCTAAATACAGAGTAATCATTAAAAAAATCTAAGCTCCCTCCACTGTTCCTATCTTTAGGCCAATATCCACATTTATTTATATACCAGCTGTTGCAAAACATTTGATTCCTGAAGCGCTGGCACCTACGGTGCCCATACTCGAGGACCAGCAGTCCGACTTCACTTCCTCAGAGTCATGGGAGGCTGCTGGCTTTCCACGGACCATGTATTGCTCTTGGCACTGCACAGCTATTTGCATCATGCAAAGTCAGATCAAAGAGCAAAACAGCAAAAAATGAGACAAGCAGGCTTTTGTATATCACCATGAACGACTACACAATGCCGAAATCAGTGAAATGGCAAGCCTGTTTATTTGGAATGGGCAGTATAGTTTGGGGCAGGGTTGCGTTTCATCCTCAAATATTCCTTAGCTCAGTCCCAAACCAGCTTGGCCACCTAAAGCAGCACTTTCACAGCCAGAAAAAGAGAGAATGAGTGAGATCCAGAGCTTAAACTTGCAGTTCCAGTTACTGCAGGTCTCAAGTTACTGCTCCAACCTTCCTCTTCTCACTGATTGTAAATGTACTTCAGTATCATGCTCCTCCTATATTTGAACCTTGTATTTGCACTTCAAGGATTCTGAAGACATTTAATCAAGCTATTGCTTGAGCATACAGCAAATTCACCAAGACCAAATGGTACCTCAAGTATCGTTATATTCATTTTTTTATATGTTTATGTACACAAAGCAGCAGACCAAGGCAAGCAAGGATAAGCCTGTGCTGCCTATGTTTGTGGGTCTGCAACATGTTTCAAATTGTTTGCCTCCTCCCTCCCCTTTAGTATAAAAATCCCATGGTCTAAACCGAAACAAATATGCGATGGCCCTAAACTGACAAAAATGCCCACTGGACAATGTGATTTAAATGATCCATGCTGAGGCATCTAAGCAGGAACCCAACACAAATGTGTTTGCTTTGTCTAACAAAAAAAAAGTAAGTGCTGTAAATACTATAAACATCTTTTGCACATTTCAGTACTACCATTTGTTCCTTTGGAAAGAGAAAAAATTTAGCGTCTGGATAGAAGCATGAAGGTTTTGCTGCTCTTGTTATTTTTTTCTTTAATTAAGGTCTTCTACTATCAAGAGAAAATAATTCAAAATATCTTTGACCTCCCTCTTTATCTATTATATCTTAAGCAAGCATACGTGTCTGGAAAACAGCTTATACTCACACTTCAATGAATAGCTGGATCCTACTAAGAGTTTATAGAAATTAAGTGTACAGGAGAGATATCAGGCAAATTGCTCTACCAAATGAGCCTGAAAATGCTAGTTCACCCTGAACAGTCCCTAAAATGTGGTGCTTGCACACTGCTCAAATAAATGCCAGCCTTACACTGGAGGACCACATTTAGGAATAGGAAATCCTAAATAGGACAAAAGTATTGCCAGCTGCCTTTGCAATGGCAAAACACTTCTCTAGGGGCAAAGCCCACATGGTTGGTATTCCAACATGCAGAAAAGCTCTTTTCACCCCACATTTGGCAATCGCAGTAACCGTGAGAATGCGAGGATGACACACCATCCAGGTATACACCAGATTATGAAGCAAGGTGTGGGAAGACCAGGACTGTGATTTCCGCATCCCGACACCAACATGCAGGAGCTGGTGAATACAAAGTGACATAAATGGCCACGTAGAAGCTCGAACTTGGAAAGAAACCCTATGGTCTCTGTTGTTTGAAGCAACCTGCATGGTGGCTCCTTAGCTCAGCCTCTCAACCTGACTGGCAAGGCAGATGGAAAACATCCTGACTTCTCCTTACAGAAATGAGACTATGGGGAAAAACCTTAATGCTAATCGTATCAGCCAGTGCTTTCAGTCAACGGAGGACCTGGAAAGCATTCCAGCCAAGGAGTGCAAAGTGTCTTCTTTCCACACATTCCAGCCCGGTTAAATAACAGGGAGTGGCTTTGCATGGAGAAAATGAAAAGCGCTTGGGAAATCTAGGTGGTGATGCAAAGTTTCCAGAATTGGAGTCGTAGGGAGGCAGAGCAGCCCTGGTGAGGAAGGGTGGAAGGGGCACAGGAGTCAGATGCAAGAGCCTAAAGGGACACTACTTTGTGTGTCTTTAACACCTACTACCCAAAGACATTAATAAGCATTACCAGCTTTCTACTACGCCTCAAGACACTGGTGAGAAGCAGATAAGGTAATGTTCAAGTCCAATTTATAGAAGTAAAGCACTGGGAGAGCTTAGTAACTAATTCAAGGTGAAATAAGAAATGTCAGAGAAAACCAGGAAAAGAGTGTAAGGCCTCTCTCTAGTTATGCAGTTTAACCACAAGGGATCACCCTTTCTCTCCCGGAAAAAATCAGTAGAAGAGCAAACAAATAATGCTTAAAAATGAAAGAACTGAGAGCCTAACAAAAGCTGTCAAAAAATGATCAATGGCAGCACCTAGTGATAAACGACAAACAGAAGTTGTACAAACTCTGCAGATTTGGGGTTCTCACCAGCAGGAACTCCGCTTCTAGGACCACTGCGAAGAAAGATCCTCTGAGCTACGCAAGGGCAACATTTTTTTATTTCATCTGGCCAAGTCTGGAGGATTTGTCTGAATAGTTTTGCCTCTGCCTCCTTGCAACTGGAAATTTTAGCAACTGCGTATCTGCAGAGCAGCTTTTTCCAAAGACGTGTGATCCTTTTCAGGGCAGTATCCCAGCTGAGTTAGATTTAATTTCATCAAAAGCCAGAACGGATGATCATCATCCAAAGCACAGAGCACCTCGGTGAGATATTAGAGCAGATGTTATAGGAAGATGAGATAGTAGAATTATATTACAACACATGGCTGTGACATTTTTTCTTGTGAGGAGTTTCTTAGCACAACACATTCTACTTAATTGGGACGTCCTCCTTATTAGGATCCTTCTAAGGCAATCGTTTTAGCCTAACGATAATGAGTGGCAATCACTGCTGCTTAAAATGGCACAGAAGTAAAAACAATTCAGCTAAATTAGGATATATTCTGCTAGTACCGAGCAGTTAAGTGGTGCACAACCAAGTGGAACGCAGGATGGATTTGATTGTTTGGGCTATGTATTACTCAACAAAAAAGAATCGGAAGATTAGATCCCACTAAACTAAGCTCCCAAATCATAAGCTACAGCTTTACATTTATTTTTATTAGCTTATCAAGAAAACAAAACCTGGGTCCTGCCAAAATCAATTGCAAAACTTCAACGTCCTCAAAACCACCACCAAAATAGAATAAACCAAAACCAGGAACAGTGAGCATGAAGCAAGCTGGTCCACAAGCAAGAGAGAAATAGAGATCCATCGCCTCACACTTATCCCAAGGTCTCTCCCAGTTCCCTGAAGTGGCCGCCATGGTACTGCCGTCGGGCAAGCAGCAGCAGAGGCTGCCTCCCATCGTGCATCCTTGGGCAGGACAGACAAGGCGTGTGCTGATGGCACAGCGAGCTGCGGCTGACGCAATGGCTGTGTCTCCTTCCCTCTCCCGAGGGAGGGGACTGCTGTGCACCGCACACCTTCACCTACCTGCGATGTTCACCACCGCGCTTCCTATTGACCGTGAAGGGGCACTTATCGGCCTCACAGCAGGAAAACTGCTCAACAGCACACTGTGCTCAGCCACACTATCCCACTGTCACAGCGACCATAAAAGTTGCAGTGCGAGTTGTGATTTTTTTGGCAGAGAGATGTTAGAGCTGACACAGTGTATTTACTTCACACTGAGGACCCATCAGCTCGAGATCACCCTGATCTACACTATGCTACCCTGGGCCTGGAAGAAAAGAGCATGATGAACGTGTTGGCAGTGCTGGCTAGTGAGGAAGCCTGGAGAAACGTGGATGTGGCAGTATCCAGTCTAACCGCGAGATGCCTCTGGCAGCTACCAGCGAGTGCTCAAGATGGAGACACATACTCGGGGTGGGGGGCAGGATGCACGGTGGTATAAACGCGGACTCTGGGCACGCACAGGGGCAGTAACTCAGGCAAAACCAGATTTGGCTAAAAACAGGCACAATCTCCTACTAGGCCAAGAGTTCGCAGAAGATCTAACCTTTGAGTCACTGAAAATGACAAAGAACGCCTCAACGGATTTTATTTTACGGAAAAAGGCCTGTCAGCTGATAGCAGCAGAACAAGAGGATTTAGTGATTCACAGCTTAATATGCTTTCCCAGAGCCTGTAATTTCCTTCGTTCATTACTGTCAGCCCCCCAAAATGCCCAGCCGTGACAGATGACTTCCCCTCCAGCGACCGTGGTGCGGACATGGCCCCAGAGCCCAACGGCACTGACACGGCATCTCTCCCGTGCCAGTCCGGTCTCATCTGGCATTCAATAATCAAAACACCAGCAGCTAATTAAGCACTATTGGATAGGTATATGCTCAAATCTCCTTTTTGTGAGCTGTGAGTTTCTTCTAACAATACTGTTTTGGTCTTCTTGAGAAGAGAGACTGAGTATTTCAACTGCAAATGAGTAACTCCATGCAAGCACATAATCCCCCATTTTTCAAGACCTACTATCCCAACAGGCTCCTGTACACCAGGTGCTGCAACTATAGTAAAGTGCTTGATCCAAAAAAGCATTTTTTCCACTGCTTTCTCTACGTGTCACCATTCCTTTGGCATAGGCACCATGTGATGGATGCCTTCAAGGGTTGGACATTGAATTTTTGCACATTTTTGAATACGCTTACGTTTCTGAGCCAGTTGCACTGAACACAACACACTTGGCAAGAATATTTCACATACCTTAAAAAGCACGTCCTCCATTTCCTTCAATATCTGTAAATGTTTGCCAAAATTCCTCCTTTCGCTTTACTTCCTTGGCCGTATTCAAGGCCAGGCTGGATGAGGCTTTGAGCAACCTGGTCTAGTGGAAGGTGTCCCTGCCCATGGCAGGGGGGTTGGAACTGGGTGATCTTTAAGGTCCCTTCCAACCCAAACCATACTGTGATTCTATGATTTGCTGAACACCATCGCCTTGTACAAAAAAGTCCATTAATAATACGTAGCGGAGCAGACACGGTGCTCAGACTGAGCACAGGGCACTCCCGTACTGACTGCACCCTTCCCATTTCACAGGCAGGCATGCTGGCGGCAGCTGGAAACGGAATCAAGGGGAGCGGGACAAGGCACCTGCAGCCTATGGAGCAACCATTGCCTTGTGTTTGGGAGCCAGTTATGTATGCAAAAGCTTATGCAAACCAAACGTATGGGAGTGAGGATGGTTTGCAGTTTAAACTGGTGAAACACCCAACCTCACAAGGGTGGGGTGACCAGTTGACGGGACAACACCACCCCTTTCTGTGGAGCAGGGTGCTGTTTGCTCTGTAAGTCACCTTCCACAAATGCCAAAGCTTTGGGTTCTGTCCCAGGGAATGATGCCCTAATATCAAAAAACAGCTAAAACCATCACCGTTCTTCAGCTCTGAACAACTGCATCGTCAGCCCCAAAGGTTTCTGGGAGCACATCAGGATATGTGGTTGAATAAAATAAATAAATGAGTCAAATCTGCAGTTGGTAGGGCATAAAGATGAAAACACAGGACATGTAGGGGCTGTGATGAAGCCCCCCCAGTCTATAGGACACAGGTGAAGAGAACTGCCCTGCCACCGCACATTGCGGGGAAATGCAGGCAGCTCTGGCAGAACTTTTATTGACTTATAAGGGTCGGTTGGGATTTTACCCTCGAGCGATGTGTTTTGGGTAAACTGGAGCGTGCGGAGCCCACAGTAAAGGTTAAGTAATTAGAATTTCCTTTCAACTACTTGCAGAGATGAATATCAGATTAGCCACTCCACCTTCACCATGAAAGCCCAAGCTTAATGAAAGTAAAGAATAAGGTATTTTAGAAACACACACTTTTATTTACTGGCTTTAGGGCAGTATCCCATCACGCCAAGCATTTACTGTGCTCCCTCCCACCCTGCCAAGGATGGCACTGAGCAAAGCAGGATAAAAAGCACCTACCCTTGAAGGCATATGGTACAAGACTACAGCAATCTCGGGAGAGTTGACAGCCTCCACACAGGATGTGCCCTACAGCCCTCTGCATCCCCCTACCACCCAAGACAGGTTGGCTGTATCATTTGGGGTGCCCCTAGCAAGCGAGACATTCTCACCTGCGAACACCTGAGCTCAGGTACCAACAGGTCTGGCCTACACAGGACCAAGGTACCCAGCTCTCACCTTCAGCTAAGGAGTAACCCTCTGCATTCAGCATGTGTTTCAACGGGGCTTTGCCACGTATTTAAAGCCAAATATTCACCTAAAAATTTCAGACTGGAAACCCTGGATGCCAGCCAGAGGACAGTCTTCTCTAAAAGTAACCTTCACGTTCTTCAAAAATTCCACTTGGCTTACTAAACAGAAATGGCTTGTTAATAGCTTGTGTTTCACCATCCAGACCTTTGATATAGACACCTACAACAATAAATCAGCTCTGACCAGTAAAGGTTAACCTATATACATACATATATATATATATGGTAAAATCATTACAGACAATGAAAAAAATTTACAAGAGACATTAGACTATGTTGCTAGCATACTTTTATTACTGCTTGCCCTGCAGACTGGCTGGCTGAACCCATTTCAAATAATTCAGGTTTTATAGAGCTGATGGACACCCTCTTCCACACCCAGCTATACTACAAACTAGCTGTGTTCAGGTGCATGAGCTCATTACATGGCTACCACTTCAACTGAAAGAGACTTCTAAAAATCACTTTACAGAGGTTTAGTACTTTTTTTTTATTGTTACTCCTGCAGACTGTCCATTTGTACCTTCTGAATTTTATGATATCAAGATACACGGTTTTCTTCCCAAAATATTCTTTTTTGAAAATGATTCCCTCTATTACTTTTTCCAGACAGAAAAGGCTGCACATTTATTCTCAGTGCAGTGAAAGGTCAAACTCAGTTTTCATTTATGCATAATCTTCAGATTTGAATCTCTGTATTATTATCTCCTCCCCTTTTTCACCTAGACATTCACACACAGGCCCACAAACACCAAAAACCCTAGAGTAAAGTGATAATTTCTACAGCAGACACATCTTCACCTCACCAGACAGACAGTAGTTAATGAAGAAACAGATGCTCGCTATTGTGTCCTTCTGGTTCAGTGTGGTCTTTGGCATGACTTTGACGTGACCGCGACATGACCGCATCTTATCCATCCTCTGCTTTGAGCAAAGCACGATGCTGCTCCCCATAAGCTCACCTTTTCCCACGAGTGCCCTAACGGCGACCGAGCCACATCCCTGGCAGTACCTGCTTCACCAGCCCAACACTCAAGCACCAAAACTAGGGTGGGGAACAAACCACAGAGTTGTTTTCCCCCACAGCCTCTGTCTGGGAAATGGCTGAGCCAACTCAGATGAAAATTTAAAAAAAAAAAAAAAAGTTATTTATTTTTAAATCATTTTGGGGGAAGTGACTGCCCTAGGAAAGGCTAAATGCAGTTGGAACATAACAGAAGCAACTGAAATCAGGGACATATAATGATCAGCAGCAGGTAGCCACCACAGTAGGCTATGCTAACTGCCTTGCCAGCTGCATCTCATCTGCTGATTTTATTTAGCCTTTTCTCTTTTAAGCAGACTGAAAGAAACCAAATGGTATTTGGAAACTTCCAGACACTGCTTCAGTGGGTCAGCATTACATAACTGATAATCTGGCTAAGGAGCAATATATGCTATGAAGGACAGAGATCAAATATAAATCTTGGGAAAAAAACCCAGAAAGAATCCCCAAATAATAAGCCAACACGAAACAAACCCTTCATCGTACTCCATTTTCCCAACAATCAAATAAACTCCATTTCCATCACTCAGGAACAGTCCCCGAACAGCCACCTGTCCATCACATCGTTTCTTCCCTCATCTCGCTTCCATACAGACCTCCATTCTATTTTTCACCGGCTGTGCTCATGACAGCTACCTGCCCTCAGCATCTCTGGGACCCATTCCTCAGCATCTTTTCCACGGCTACAACAGTGAGATGCCCAGTCCTTTTACTCTGAGCATCATCTTACACCTGCAGCAAACCAACCCCATGGTACAGCCTGAAAGCCCTTGCTGGAAGTAGTCACAGCTACTCAACTAAGTAAAGCTGTACTTATTCCAGTCAGATTCCCTGTGGACATGCACAACAAAATGCTCCTTGGCTCATTTTTTTTTTTCTTAATATTAACAATTATCTGAACCATAGGGAATTATGAAAGTCAGATAATTATGAAGATCATAATATTTGGAAAAGACAGATTCAATGAGAGCTACTATTTCGTAGCATAAAAGCATGCCATGAAATGTTAATTGCAATGAACAACGCTGCAAGACTTACAGGAATTACAAGCAAGTTTTCATTGTCTCAGCAGCACGTCATGAGGAAACCGAACAAAAATAGACTAAATTTCTAGTTCTAAAATAACATAAATTTGTAATTGGTTATTTAAATCCTATTCTAGTGAAAAGGCAGACCTCTGCAATTTAAATCATTTGTAGATTCGTGGCCTCCAGCCATGAGCGGACAACACGCTACCATTGACCTTAGCCATAGGGACTGCTACAGCAGGCCAAGAGTGATCTATGAGCTTCATTAAGAAATTAAATGGAGTCCTATATATATATATATACACACACACACAATGTGGTATTAAAAAAGGCATTTGCACGCACCAGACCTCCCAGAGAGTAGACTCTGCTGGAGAACTGTCACTTACTTTGAGCTCATTTGCCCAGAAATACGTAATCAAGAAAGTAATTCTTAACTTGCTGCTAGGAGTTTGAATACACGTTGGACTTGGCTGTACAGAGAGATGCCTGCAGGGCCACCTCAACATACAGCCCTCTTGGTGGACTCTTAGTCAAGCCAACAGCATTCCAAAAAGTGAGGTAGAGAAGCAGCTGTCCTTCCCAGCTCTGTGTCATGATGCCTGTCCCCTTTTTATCTATGCATAGGTTTCATCTCAAGAGTTAACAAGTAGTAGGAGTCAAGACTTTCCCAAAAGCACCTGTCTTTGCGTGAGGGCTAAGCCACGACACAGTGATGAAGATGCCACCAAACAGCCATCTGATAACTCTTCAACGTTACATACAGACCACCAATCTACCGTATTAAGTAAATAGATGGGATTTCTCTCATTGCTGTGGTATTTAAAACTTGGGTTTAGTGCACCAGGGAACAAAAATATACTGTATAAATACAGACTATCCATAAGCAAAGCTAAACTGTTCATTTAAATGGAAAATAACAATTTTCTCTTGCCTTGTTATATATATGTTACACAGGCACAACACTTGAAAGACACACTGCACATGGGTCATCTTTTCTGACATGAGGTTTGCTTAATGAAGACAGACAGTTCTTCTGGCCCAAATTCCTCATGTTAATCATGGCTCTAGGTGACTAACAACAGATTTAGTGGATGTTCAAAATTTTTTTTGAGTAAGAAAGTTGCTTTTAACCCTGGCAGAGGTGGAAATAACCTTCCTTCTCCACATCTCCAGCACTGGAAGGGTATGGTACAGTAACGACTATATTCCAAAATAACACAGGTCAACACGAACATGGCTGCAGTGGGCAAAGACGTCAGTATGAGAACTGAAAAACCACAATTAATGAAAAGGAATTTTGACAAGAGATGAGCTGCCTTTTTTTTTTTTTAATGTGGAAATGGTTATTCTTGATATTTCCAGAGTACAGCAGAGCACAAACATTTTCATTTAATATATCTGTAAGTTCCTTCCTCAGACAGTTTTATCTTTTTTCAGCACTCAGGTGGCATTCTTTGCCCACTAAACTTAGCTAGGCAATTTGACACATTTTTATTTAGTTTATGAAACCAACTGTACGTGTACATGTGTGGTACTGATTTAACATATGATCATGGGTTATTTGCCCACATCTGCTTAAAGAGACACTACACCCAACTTTGAATTCATGACCATTTTTAGTGTCAACTGAAAAAAAAAAAGTCTCCAACTCAAATGATTTCCAGGGAATAGTATAACAATCATGGCAAAATCAATGATGATGTGACAATCTGAGAGCCTTTGAGACCAGTTCTCAGAATTGCCCACATTAGGAATTCATGTTTTACCCTACATGCAGGTCCATACAAATTACACATTTTACCAGTTCACATTTAAGGATCCCCAAGTAGCTCTAACTTTGCCCTGATCATGAAATGAAGGGGACAACTGGAAATTCTGAGACAAGGTTTTCTTCTTCAGAAAGAGCTGAAGAGAGGAACTGGACACTGTCCTTCAGTTTTGGTTACGGACTGACCATGTGGCTGTCACCTGTAAAGTCTACCCACCAGAGTTTTTATGCAAAAAAAAAAAAAAAAGTTTCAGTAGTGATCTGATTCAGAAAGGGCAAGTGCAGCAGCACGGCTTTCCCCAGCACGCTCTGCGATAGGTAAACACAGAGATGTAGTCAGACCGCCCTGAACTGGTTTCTCAGGATCCATAGCCTTGGTCTTCATCTCCTACTTTTGAATTGTTCCAATCTGAATTGTTCATACAGCAAACAAATTCATTCTGGGGTCTGCACATCATGGTGGGGAGAAAGAAAGAGAAATGTCTGCTAGAGACAGCGCTTCTCTAAGGAGAAAACAGTAAAAAATTTTTGGGATGACTTCAGAATCATGGGAAATATGCAGGATGAAGCAATGGCTTTCGTGTGCAAGTACAAATATGATTAAAATGTCCTTAGGCACATAATTCAAGAGTCAGCACAGAGTAACATGACATAGACAAGAGAGATAAGGAGCTCGTGAAACTGTGGTTTATCGAGAAGACGTACAAGATGAATGCAAGCAGCTGTAAAGAAAACAATAAAAACATAAATGATGGAAAATAATCCTCACACTAAGCCACTCTCTGTGCATCTGAGTGTGCAATAACACTCACGATCTACCATCCTCTTACTTTTTATGAGTTAACAGTAACTGACTGGGGTGTGTGGCAGCAACATATTAGAACAGCTCTGTGAAAGCAAAGACCAGTTTGCACCTAATTTTAACTGTGCAGCAAATCCTAATTTAGGCACTTCAAAAGCGGACTGACCAAAAAATGACACTGAAGCAAAGTGAGACATTCACAGATATGTAATGCTAACACAGAGAAAGATTATGCATCTTGGGGGCAGCTAGAACATGCAGATCTTCACCCAAAGAAACCAATGTCCAGGACAACATCTTGTCCAAAGACAAAAAAAATATATTCATATAGATGAACCTAGACTAGGTGGAGCAAACATACTTTTGCCACCTCTCAGCTGGATAAGGGCAGTTCATCTGCTGATCATGAAGCCTTTGGGCCCTGGCAAGCCCCAGCTCATGCAGCCCATAGTCTCAGCAACACAGGCTCCTGCAAGCACCTAACCCACCGTGCTTCCCCCAAAACTAACAGCCCCACGGTGTCCCACCACCTTGCAGTCCGGGTGCAAGGTGCTTGGCTAGCAACAAGCACTTAATTGGCTAATATCCTGTTTGGATATCAAATCCAGAGGCCTGTGGGACACACTGGAAAAGCTGCTGCTGAGTGGATCGGGGATGTTTGAATGCACAAGGTGACTCCCATAGGCATCCCAAAGCCCCTGTTGTGCCGGGGCTCGGCTGGCGGAAAACACCAATGAACCAGCCACCCATGGAAATCCTGTTCCAGTGACAGCTTCCCAACGGTGTGTCTATGCATGTGCCAGCACTCGCTCTTTATTCAGTTCCTTCCTTTGGTTTATTTTGGCCGCCAACCAAATCTCCACATGCCGTAGCCCACAGCCGGGAATCTGCGAGGGCGGCAGGGGAACAGCAGAAGGGTTGATGGTACAGCCGGACTGCTGCCGGCCTGAAAGCGGGGAAACCAGCTGGCTCCTCGTCACTTCGGGATGGCTCTGCAGTGACCACAGCCAGTGAGAATGGGGCGACCTCCTTCATCCCGCCGAGGGATGTACGTGACATCTGTAGGTGCTGTGGTTTGGAGGCTGTGGTTGCAAGAAGGCAGATGCGGAAACGGGCTCAGGTTTTTTGCAGCGCGCAGGCGAGGGGTGCCTGGGTGCGCTTGTGTAGCCGTGTGTGCCGGTGAGCATCCTCTGGCTTTGAAGAGCCATCAGTGCAAACCGGCCCCGCGCCGGCAGGGGTTTCCAAAGCTCATTGCTGAGAAAAAGCTCATTGCTCGTTTATCACCACAGACTAAATGCTGCTGCAGAGGACTCCCATAAAACGAGATACATTGCTGTAATAAAGGAAACAATATTTACTAAGATACTTTGAACACTATTTTCAACATATATCTTCAAAGCAATTAACTAATATTAGGGCATTAATTTTCCTCAGACCTCTGTGATACAGGTGGATAAAGTTAGGCATCTCTTAGTTGACACAATTATGGTGTAACCCTTAAAATTTGCTGCCCTGAAGGGGAGCAGAGGTACCGGTCTCCGTGATGAAACCGGAGCTCAGAGGTCTTAGTGCATCAGGCCAAATGCCCTTGGGTATAAGAGTAAAGGGTATAAGAGCAGGGTAAAGTCAGGTGCGGGGCACTGCCTGGGCAAAGCCAGCAACACAAGGCTCGCCGCCACGACCACACAGTGCAAGCCACGCACCCAGTCAACGGTTTAACACGTAGGTCCAATGAAGATTCATGAAAGCAGCAACATTCCACCTCGAAGCCATGCTAAGGGGCTTCACACCAGTGTTGGTGCACTGACACTGGGGGCACCGCCCCTTATTTACATCACTGAAGGTCCCACATCAGCCCTAACTACCAGCCCAAAACACTTATGATGATGAAGAATGAGAGAAAGAAGAGTACACTGCACAGGAGAAGCAGGGTGGGATGAGGAGCTTTGCTCCAATGGGGAACGTACGCCTCATCCAAGCCCGCGGATCACCTACAGCAAGTGCAAGCCCCCACAGCACACCTCCAGAACGAGCTGGGAGCCAGGACTCCCACCTTCAGCTGCAGTCTGCCACGGATGCCTCCTTGGCCTCCAACAAGCCCACACACCTACACATGCCCCAGTTTACTCCTCTGTAAAACTGGTGATTCCACGGAGGCTTGTTTCAGTAACATTTGAAAAAAAAAAACAAAAAAACCTTGAGGAACACTATAAACAGCCCCCCCCAGGTAGATTTATCAATAAACCAATTCTCAAAAGAAACAGTGAAAATGGAAAACGGGAGCTTCGTGCTGGCTTAGTTAATACAGGCGGACGACATGGCCCCGGCAGGACGCGCACTCTGCTCCTCGGCTGCATTTCAGAGACAACTCCGCTATGCAGAGGTGAAAATGGAAGCGCTCTCAAGAAAAAAATGACTCCCCTCACCCAACACTGTGGGCTTTAATAAATCCAGATGTCTAATATTTCAATTCTTAAAACTGTGCCTTGTAAAAAAAATGTCAGAAGAAAAAGGCGAGGAGGAAAGCATGCTTTCTATTCATGAACGAGCTCACCGAACGGCAGGGCCTACCTGGGAGACATGCAAAATGAAAGACAAAGCACAGATGTTTCAAATCATACAGAGCAAATATTCAAGGGCAGTGAAATGTTATAAAGTAGCTTGCTAGAACTGTTTAACAGTCTCAATGATACTTTTAAACATTTCATTATCGGGAAAGCCAAACGTCAAAAAATCCTGAAATTGGCTTAAAAATAAATACCTTTTTATGAGTAGAACTGGAGTTCTTTGATTTGCTGACTTACTTCCACAGCTTTCAGCAAACACTCTGCTCTAGTCATATTGTCAAACTTATCTCTTCAAACAAGAAAAACAGAAATTACATTTTCCTGTATGTCAGAGGAAAAGTTCCCAAGAAAACCCAGCATCCCGAGAGCCAGGACTTTCGGAAAACCATCAGACAGGCAGAGGCCCTTACTGACCACAGACATGGTTCTTAACTGGTTCCTCATCGGTATCTCAGCCATTCAGTCTGAGATTTTTAGTAGCACCTTTCATAGATTTACAGGCAATAAATCTATCAAAGCCTCTGCTTTTCTTTCATCTTTGAAGAAAAAAAACCCATAAGAATGCTAAAGAAAAGCTCGTGGCATTTACTAGGGAAAGGGAAGACAGTGAAAATAATTCAGCACTAGGCAAAAGAATCCGTATTTATAAGAGTTTATAAAAACATGAAAAAATACAAATATAATTCATGCAACAGTTCCAGGATATTTTCTTTTGTAAGCTGTCCTTGTGACCTTATTATTATTTCTTAAATCGCTCCAACACTTTGAGCTTTGCCGATATTAACACAGAGAAACCCCTGCAGGCCTGGGGACAGAGGCACAGCCACCGAGGCTGCGGGCCAAGGGCTGGAGCATGGTCCCACCACCCCTTGGCGCCGGAGCTGGCTGGTGGGGCTGGCGAGCCCAAGTGCTTTGCAGCATGAAGTAACCCCTACCGAGGTCATGCTCTGAACGCAAACACGCTGCAAGGAACCAACTCAACCACTGATTTAGCAGAATATTCTTAGCCAGACGAAGCCCATAGGAAACAGGTTTCAGACGAGGCAAAACTCAGGCCCATTTTATCATCAGCACAATAAAATTCAAAGATGTTGGGACACTTATTTGCCAACTCATCTGCTTTTTGGGTTTTTTTAAAATCCCATCATAAAAATAATGTCCCAGATCAAGCTCTCCATCACTAAAGTGGAAAATGAGGAGCAATGCCAAGAGTCACTGAGACTACCACTGAGCAAAACACTCGGGAAAATTTGGTCCCCTCTCTCTTTTGGGTATAACTCGATCTCATCAATAGCTTGCTAGTCGCTGACTTCCAACGTCCCAACGGTAAGCGGCGGATGCCAAGGGAGCTGTCCAGAAGGTGCACAGCCCATCCAAACAAGACCTCTTGCTCCACAGCAGAACACACTTACCTCTGCAAAGCCTTTGTTTAACCACCCCAGCTGAAAACACAGATGGATGACAATCATTTACAAGTAATTTAACCTAAAATTCATCGTGGGGTTTGTTAGTCTTTGCTGGAAACAACATTTGGCAGCCATACCCAGCCTCTGCAGCCTCGGCGAAAAAAAAAATTCCTGATAAAACGGAGACTGGCAACATTTTCCATGGCCAGGTTTCGTGCAGTTTGCTGGTAATTTTTTCAGAGATGCTTTTCTCTGTCATTTTAAGTAAACTTTACATCAAGTTCAGTAAACTTTTGTTTAGTGAACTCAAGGAACTCATTTTAGTAAAGAGCATGAAAGAAAAATACCCATGAAAATCTGAAAGAGGAAGGGAGTGAATAATTTGACCTGAAAGCTCATCCATGGCCAGGTTTCGTGCAGTTTGCTGGTAATTTTTTCAGAGATGCTTTTCTCTGTCATTTTAAGTAAACTTTACATCAAGTTCAGTAAACTTTTGTTTAGTGAACTCAAGGAACTCATTTTAGTAAAGAGCATGAAAGAAAAATACCCATGAAAATCTGAAAGAGGAAGGGAGTGAATAATTTGACCTGAAAGCTCATGTGTTGACCACATTTTCACTGTAAGACTAATCACTGAAGAAAGAACCAAATGGCAAAATTCACTCATCATAAACTTCAGAGATTTCAAGAAAGCACTTGACAGACTCCATCACTATTCACTCTGGAACATCTTGAGTGATGTAGGCTGGCCAACCAAAATAATGACATCACCAAGCCTTTACACCAAGCTTGAATACTTAAAGCAAATGCAGCTTTAAGTACAGCATTCCACATAAAGGCTGGTGTCAGATCAGCAAGAATTCGCTCATTTCTGTAGCAGGGCACTGCAATCCAAACATAAATGTAACAATATAGAATCACAGAATATGAGATATATATATATATATATATATGGCTTAGCAACAGTCCCTTTCAAAATCCAGTCATTGCTGATGTCCCCAAGTCTTCCAAGTGTATCCTACCCAAACACAAGACTGAAAAGGGCCAACAGTGGATCCAGCACTGGAGGAAGATGGGGTTAGCAGCCTGTTACAGAGGAAAAAAATGTAATTAAAACCCAACTTCCATCTTAGAAGAAGTGATGCAATTTATACAGTAATAGGCCATAATTCACAGTCAACTGGGATAATTTCACCAACTGAAAAGAAGGTATTTGTGCTTGGCATCTTAAATAGGATTCACCCATTAAAAAAAATTATCTATGGCTCAAACTCTTGAAGACTGCAAGTCTTAAACTCAAAATGTTATCCCTGCCTTGATATGCGGACAAGAAAGCTGTAAATCCATGAAGGGTACAGACAGACAAATGCTGTTAGAATCAAATGTGTCAGAAAACTCTGGGTATAGCACAAAATTAATTGATAGGAGTTGCAAGGATTTACGCCAAGGCTGTCTCTTATCTGTAGGGTTACCCAGAAAAGGGGGTGGAAACGTTTGGCAAGCGCAGTAGGGATTCAACCTGAGCAGAAGAAGGTGGGGAGGGGAGAAAATGGAAAAATGGAAATTACACTGGAAGTTTTGCAAGCACAGGTGGCTGTTTGGAGTAGTTCCTTCCCTTCTTCAGTTACACCGGCAGACATAACGCTGCATCATTAGATCCTGGCCGCAGCAACACAGACACCAGAAAGCAGTAATTCTGCTGGTGTAACAGCATCTAGACTCTGGGCTTTTTGCCAGTTGGGCTTTGCCAGCCGGAGGCATTAACTCTTTGCTGACAGGGTAACCCCAACCCGGCTTCAGCCTCCACTCTGCTCCTTCCCCAGCAAACAACAGCTGCCGCTGCGCTCTCACACATGGAAAAACACAGCCCCATCTTGCACCCTTGGAAACAATACGCACAGCAAAACTGTCCACAAGCAAGTACGTGGGGGAATAGCAATAAATCTGTCCCCTTGTATAGCTGGTCTTACTCAACTAAAGGTTTTATAGAGCTGCGCTATAAAACTGGGGGATACTTAAAAGTCATTGCTTAAGAGATGAGGAGCTAACCGACCACAAACAAGATGTGACGTGGAGGGATTCCATCTTCGTGTTCTTACAATTTTAATGTTTCTATAAACGTGTTACATAGGCATACTATCTGTCTTTATTGTAAGGCTGTAAACTATGAAGACTAATTAAAAAACAACAACAACAACAAAAAAAACCCAAACACAAAAAAGAGTGAATGGTTAAAGCAGTGTAAATCCCTGTAAATGGCAAAGGCAGTCTATACCTTACAATATCACAGAATGGTTTGGGTTGGAAGGGACCTTAAAGCCAGTTCCAACCTCCTGCCTCCACTAGACCAGGTTGCTCAAAGCCTCCAGGCTGCATCTACTGCATCACATACTTCATCTACAAGCACTCCACCAATCTTTAAGTGACCAGCATGAGCACAACCTGGACTAAAACTAAACTTCACAGCCCTGTATTACATGGTGGAAAAAAATTGCACATATTTTAACATAGGCACTAAATAAAACCCAAAGAATCCTAAAAACTCAACCCCCCCATACACATGCAAGAAAATTATTGTACTCATCAATACATAGGTAACAAAATTTAGTGACAAATTAATACTTTTGGGCTAATAATTCACTTAAGTTACAACATATTCCACACACGACTCAATCAGAAAATGTATTTTTTTGGAACAACTTAGTTAATCGTACGCCCGAACCACACCAAAGGAAAGATAAAGTCATAAAGTATTATAAAATTAGGAATTCCCAGATTAAATTTACTAGTGCAATCATAATTCCGTTTTCATGTGAATGTGCACTGTAACACTTGGGTTTATTCTACTGCTCTTTTTTTTTCTTCACAAAACTGACAAGAGACTTGCAAAAACTACTGGAAAATTGGAAGGAAAGCAGATATAATAGAAGATTATAGAGATTAGTCCCTGATTCTAGAGAAAAACAATAACAAAAAAGAAACCCAGACACCCGCTGTGTTTCCTTGTCCTCCTGTCACTGAGATGGATGGCTTCACATCAACGTCTTTCCAACGTACGGTTAGTCACCTTTTCTCTGGCTGAACATCTACAGAGCAGTACCTTCTCCTGGGAGGAAAAATAACCCCCAGATTTTCCATCTGTAGCAGGTAATATTCCAGGGAATCTAGAAAGACAGGACAAATCTGCTTTTGTGAAATACTGCTCTGCAATGCCCGAGTTTTGTTTGGCTTAAGTAGGACAGTTGAACACCCAGCAATAAAGGAAGCATCTGAAACTACATCTCACCCTTTATTCACTTGCCTTTAAAATGATAACCCCTCATTAGGGGAACATCTCATTAAACAGCCCATCTGGGTCATTGTGCAGGTTCTCTGCTCTAACAGGCAGTACAAAACCCCAGAGAACTCGGGGATGGTTGATGTCCAAGAGCTTTTCCTTTGCCACACTGAGCAAAGATTTGCCTGGCGTCTCTAAGGACCCTGACGGCAAGAAGGTTGGGAGCCTTCAGTTTGTTCTCTCCATCATTAAATCTCCAAGGGAATGTGCTGTCTCTCATTATCACCATCATTAGCACTTCCTGGTGACTATGAATTCTGTTCCTTGAATCACCTGTCCCAGCTCAACTGCTAAAATCCTCCGGAGGAGCCTGCTGACTCCTTCTAATCCCAGGTAAAAATGTTGGCATTATTACAAGTTATTTAAGAGGACCTTTGCAAAGCATGAAGAGCACACAGAGCAAGGGCAAGGTTCACCAACAGCACAGGGTGAAGAGCACTGCTGTAGTCATTTTTTTAACACCTAAAGAACCACCTGTGGGTCCATACACCCCAAATCTCGTGTTTATTTGAGGTCAGAACCAGGGGTGACTGAATCCAGACTGGTGTTTGTGTTCTCAACAGCAAATCTTCAGTCATTTAATGATCCTCTCTGACCTTCCCACACAATCAGTAGCATAAACTTCACCTCGGTGAAACAACGGATGAACAAATCGAGAAAATTCGAGAAGGTGAAAGACAAGAAACAATGTCCTAATGGCATTTCTTTCCCTGAAGGCGACTATCATAGAAAACAGGGCCCCACTTGTAGTCCCAGAGGCAACAGATACTCAACTGCCTTTCTCATCACCTTTCGTGTGATTCCATGTGTGGTTGCAATCTTGGGCACTCTCAGCTAATACCGAAAACAGACTGAGTGAAGAATTTAAGGATTCATAAGCTCAAGATACTAAATGCTTCCAGACCAAAATGAGGTAGATTCAAGACTGCTTATACCACAACAGACCCTTACGGATGTTTCTGGAGCATGCCTGAAGTAAATAGACTAAATGTCAGAAAAACTGTTGATTTAAAGTCTGGAGTTAAAAGAGCGTGCAGTTTCCCAGTGGAACGGCATCTGGATGCTGCTACAAGGATGACACACGTGAATCGGGACATCAAAAAAGCCAAACCTGACACCAACAGCTTTGAAAGTAGGAACAAAACAACACCTTGCTTGAGTAGACAAGGAAGCATAACTTAAATTCCAGCTTGAGATTCAAAGCATCTTAATAAAGCAGCACGCACACATGAAAAAGCAAAACATTTTAAACCTTAGAAAGCACCACTTTGAAAACTCTTTGTTTTCTAGAAGATGCACTTTGACCCTCGTGTTTTATGCCACCGTACTTTCTTTTGCTGTTTTCGATCACATTCAGAGAGAACAAAAAGGAACGCGAGCGGCTCAGGCTTGGACAGAATTACCCACACTGCTGATCTCTTTGCACCTTCGATGGTGCACAAGAGCCAATACCCCAGATGTTTTCCATCGCTCCCTCCAGCTGAGACCAGCAAGACGCACACCCTCCCCCGGCTCCCGCTGTGCCCCCAGCAACCTGACCGCGCCAGCCTGTCTCCGTCTACTCATGGCAGCTCCTCAGCTGGAGATGGGGACTCCCTGTGAGCTGCCAGCTGAACCCCACCGAGGCACCCAGACACACAACCAGGCTCTGCAACCGGAGCGGGCCGCGAAGCGGGTAGACAAGCCGGGCAACCGATGGACCTGCAAGGGGCTGTCTTATTTGGCAAGGTGCTGTGAAAGCACCAGGGCAGCTGGCGCAGGGAAAGGACCTCTGCCGATGGCTTGACCCTCTCGGTAGGGGTAGCCATCACGTTGGCTGTGGCTGCCCGCATTCACGGGTCCGAGGCCATTTCCTCCTGACCGCACACAGCGTTACACCAGGGGTGCGGTTGGCCAGTGGTACCTGCACTTCATGAACATCCAAAGAGCTACCCAGAAGCGCAAAATGTTGCAAGTCAGTTGAGTTGTATTTTTCTCAGCTCAGAAGGCTGAAGAGGCCATTCATTAGCTGCAGACTTCACCCATTAGCTTTGTAATCTGCAAAGGCAAAATACTGCTGAGCACTCACATTAGCAGGAAGTCTTAATGAGGGTAAACGCTGGGAGCGTGCCTCAAGAAAACCAATTTCCTCGCTTAATTTGGACAAGGTGAACCTGACACTGCAGTTATACTTACTCCGTCATACAAACTCAGGGCAGATTGAGGCTGCTGGCTTCAAACGTGGGGCTACTTAACTTTTACAAGGAGCCCACTCCAGGAGACCTCACCTTTTTTTCAGCAGTCAGGTTTATCTGACCTCAGGTGAGTATCAGGGGAAGGTGAGGTGCACTACAAGGTATGACCCACGCCAGACACACTCCTAGTGCGGGTGTGAAGGCGGACCATCTTCCTAGTACACAGCTAGACACGCAGCTTACAGAACTGGGCTCTTCCTAACGCTTAGGACAATCTCAGGCAACTAAAGAACAACTTTACAATTCAACCTCTCTTTTTTTCCCCCCTCTTGTCCACCTTAAGCAAAATAATTACCCTGGCTACAGAAGTAATTTGCCTTTACGTCCACGCTTACACACAGGGCTTCTGCTGGCAGAGATACCCTGGACAGAAGTAATACAAAGTTTAAGGATCTGGTAATTTTAGAATAAAGATGCAGCCAGCACTAGACTAGGCAACAGTGGTGTAGGGTTTTGAGGAATATGGTCCTGCATGTCTAAGCGCTGTCACACATTTCTGTCATCCCTTCTTTCTTCTTCATGTATACAAAAGCAACTTCAATTACCATCAGGAAACCCATTTTCCGTGCAAACACAAGGCAGATTCTCTCATTTAATGAAGAATGGCTTTTGGAGTATTCTGGCTACCAAGAGACATGGACTCTATTCTCAACTTGAATAAACCCTAAACTTCCAAGATTACCTCAGGAGGAACACACAGGCTTCCGCCCTGCAAACATATGCATATGTATATCCTTGCTTAATTGAACCGTTACTCATAGGTATAGATGTTTGCAGAGCTGGGGCCTCTACCTCTTTGTATTCAAGTTGCTTGACAAGTAAAATGCAAATGAGGTAATGCGCTGCAAATGCAAATTATGCATTATTGATAAAAAGTTACAATTCAGCACGGAGGGTTTAAAGAAAAAATATTGAGGCCTATACCAAAAGAAAGGAGTGGGAACATTATGGATTTTTTTTTCTTTAATGTTTTACATTATCTATTTATTCTATTTATTTCCACCTATTAAATATTTTTCCATTGATTATCCCTCAAAATGGAGCACCTCGCCTTGTGTGCAAACTCCAGGCTGCATACAGATGCTGAGACATTATTCTGCCTATCAAGAGGTGGTTTTCGCTACTCTAAATTAAAAAATTCCCACAGAAGGCACCAAAACGGGGCGATGGCGAGAAGGTGAGAGAGGCAGGAGACTGCAGCGCTGAAAAGCTCTGTTGTGTTCAGCCACATATTTTTCTCATTTGTTTAGTCTGAAATTCCTCCTTCAGTGACTCTGGATTTGTTACCTTTTCGGAAGGCACCAGGAACATCTGGACTCCATATGGCTCGCACCTACGCCATGCCAAATGAAGCTATATTCTGTTTTCTAAACCTTTGATTTCTCCCAGCACCGACACCGACGAGGTTTGAAATATCTCCACAAAAGACTACACTGTAACCTCAGAATCACTCTGTTTGTTGACACAAATTCCATGGCCGTACACTAACTGTGGCTAGGTGAGCTGGCATTTTTTGCCTCGTTGTCTTCACTTTTTTTCCTTCCCTCCCCCCGCAAGATTAGGATAATATAAAGGAATATATACTGAGAAGGCAGTTCAGCAGTGATGTCACTCGCACTCAAGGAAGCTGCCCCACTACGGTAAAAGAGGGAAACAGGTCATCCTGATGGTCCTTGAGCAAAAAATTATAATTACAGGTAGTGTTAAAAATTTCCTTTGGCCTCCTAATTTCCCAGTTCTTGATGGACCTACCTTGAGTTTTCTTCAAAGAGCGTTAACAATTTTTGAAACTCAAATATTGAGGTAAGTGGCCTAACCTTGTAAAATATTACCCTCTCCCTTAGCTAGAAAACCCCAAAAAATATAACTCCTATTTACGCCCTCCCCGTTAGACATTTCTGCATCACAGCATCTCCCACAGGTCTCTCTCATATCCACTGCTGCTGGAACTGCTGGAACTGGAGAGACAACGGGCTGAACTGAGGTTTCTGCCAGCCAAACCCACCGACGCAGAGGTCTGTACCACCTTGAGCCTTGACAGAGGGTTGTTTTGCTATTCCTCACTCTGCAGGGGAGATGCAGAGAACCAGAAACATTCCACTAATTATTTGGATACTGTTCCAAATCCAAATGGGATTTGAAATATTGCCAATTTTTCTAGAACAGAGACAACCTGGGGGGGGGGTTTCTGCTGTACACCAGGTTGATTTGAAGGTCTTACTCTCAGCAAGAAACCCACTAAGGTTCTTTATACTCAAGGAAGTATTAAGCCCTGGATCCCGAAAACCACTACACTGTGTCCGTCGATATTCGAGACACTACGCTTTTCCCTGAGTCACGGCGTTTTACTTTGTCATTAACAAATTTCATGTCAGTATTCAGGCACTAGACTGAAATGGGGAAGACTGGGGTCCACCTCTACAAACTCCTCAAGGGGCCCTGGACAAAGCATCTGTGTGAACCTCCACTCTAATGTGTTATTCCCCAGGTAAAAGTCAAAACCACAGCAGTTTATCCCACCATCCCAAACGCCGACGGTTCAAGTGAAACCCACCTGTGCTCTCCGAGTGCGAATTTGCTAACGCAAATCTTCCTCCTGACAAGCATCTCTCCATCTCTAAGGACGTATTTCAATTCTGCAGTAACCTTTGCATGAATTTACCAATGTACAGGAGACTGCACGTTCCTTTTCTCTCAGGCCAAGCACCTTCAGTGCTATTAACCTCCTTGCCAATGAAGGGTAACGGTGCTTAAAGAGGTGTTTGCACACCAGACTATTCACACGGAGTTGCCTGCACACACATGTAGCTATTACACTGCGCAGCACAGCGCAAGCGCTCACACCCCTTGGGCACTGGGCAGCCCTTCACCCTGTCTGCAGCAATTCAGTTCAGCCTTCGCAGTGTGACAGGAGGTCACCCCGCAGCCTCGACAGTGAACCTGGAGGGTCATGCATGCTGTCACTGTCACAGCAGCCCTCCAGCTTGTCACCAGAGCAAAAGCTCACCCTGGCTGGGATGGTTTCAGTGGCTTTACTCTCCCATTCCCAGCTCTGTCACACTCCAGATGTGGGAGCCAGGCTGTGGTGATGCTGGGGCCAGGCTGCATGGCTGGGAGCACGGGCAAGCAGGGACTATGCTGGGGCATGGGAGCTGCTCTCCCCCTCCACTGCATGCTCCTCCTCTGTCCTGGTCTCATCCAACATACAGCCCAACAGGCTCCAGCGGGGCTGCCCACAGCATTAAACATCAGCAGGACAGTGCCCTTGCTCTGAACTTCCGCTGAACCTTCGCCACATTTACTGCTAGCTAGAGGCTGAACGAGAAACACTGCTACACCTCCACTGCCTTCAGCACCCACAGATCTCACCTCCACTCCAGGGGATCAGATCCAAAAGGTGCTAAGTAATTGGGCAATCATCCAGGATGACGTTTATGGACCCTTCCACTGAACTCTGACGCTATTCACACCTTACAAGCTTAAAGGCTTTGATGGGTCAACACTGCAACTCTGACACCAGGTATACCTCTTTACCACCACCCATGCAAACACAATGTGCATTTCTCTCACTCACGTGCACACACACATCCTTGTCCTTCCAAAGCACAAAGCAAAACAAAGAGCTGCCTGCGTGCAAACATCCCCGAGAGGGGGAACCACATGTGGCAGATGCTGCTGCATTGCTTAATGCATCATTTAAAGCCTTTCGGGGACTGTACCGCTGCGATGAGTAATTCATCTAGAATATTGTCCAGAGACCGTACTGTGTGGATTAGGGCACTCTGAAGGTCACTAGCTGGGTCAAAAGCAAGAAAGCCCTGCAAAAATCAGGGCTCACCATCAGCACAGATCTTGCAATGAGAATGAAAGCAGAAACGGGCTCTGCAATGATGAAACACTTTTCTTTCACTGCTGAGCCTCCTCGTGTATAGCCTATGTATATAACATGCTGCAGGTACGTCTGGCAGAAAGCAGAGGCTGGCAGCATGCTGTCCGTTCTCATCCACGACCGACTCTGGCTTCAATTACCCTGCCAGCTGGGCTGGGTACAAATTCAGACGCAGGAAGGTTAGCAATCGCAAACCACGTCTCCACCACGAGCACCTTTTCCCTGCCTCACGGTGACAAACGCCACATCTGAAAGTGAGAGGAGGCGATCTCAACTCATGTTTAACAGGAGGAGTCTCAGGTCAGCAGGGACAGCGGCTGCTCAAGTGCCGCGTTGATTTATACAGCTGTAAACTCCGGCCACATATGAACCCAGGCAGAAAGGCAAGTTCATGAATTATGAACAAATACGTCGTGCCAAAACACATCAATCATCATCAGTCACGGACAAACCAAGCGCCATCAATTCACAATGTTGACATTTGCACAAAACTTACACAATCAATCGAATCGCACGGCTGACTGGAAAAGGAGATGTCAGGTTTATGTCACTTAACACTGGACTTTTCACTGAATGCGAAACGCTGAAAGACTTTAAAATAAAATTGACAGAGTCAGTGCTCTAGTCAAAAGTCAGATAAACAGCCTTTGCCCACTAGAGAAAAAAGGATTAATTTACTGGTTAATTCTTTTCTTCAGTGCTGCTGGTGAAAGCCAGGCCAGCAGCCACCTCCCTAAACGCGTGAAAACCTGAAAGTTCGTTCCACTCAGCAGAAAACCTGCACTGTTCTCCCAAGGAAGAGCACAGGAGGAAAAGCTATGAACATGCCTGTTTTTAAGTAGGTAACAAATATTTTAAATCAATATGACAAGGCTGTGCGAATGACACAAGGAACCAGAAGTTGCAGGCTGGCAATCCTAAAAGTAGCAGGACTAACAGCATTTTAATGAGCTATTTTAGAGAAAAAACTTGCTTGTTGGCATGACTTCTTTAAATTATTATTAACAGCTACTCTACATTATTTAGTCTCCTAATTTCCTTCATTTTACGACTACTGACGGTTGGACTAGGACAGTTTGCAAAATGCCCTAGCTGCATGGTTCTTGGGCCACGGCTGTGAACTGCACAGCTTCCAGCGCGCTGCGGGAACAAGTATTTCCTGAGAGCATGTTTTGGGTAGAGAGCACTGAAAGAAGAGGAAACTTCTGTGGTTTTCTTTCTCAACTGCCACACAAAAAAGGATTTCCTTGCGTTTGAAACAAAAAGGGAAGACATACCTTCCAGATAGCAGAGCAGCCTTTGCTATAAACACCAAGGTGAATGCAGCCCTTGTTCTAGAGGCTGTACGGTTACCAATAACAGTCGTTCTTGAAGGCTTTAAAACAAAATAAAAATAAAATGCTGCCTTTCATTTGCCAGAATGCTTTTGCTCTGTGCCTCAGATCTGTCACCGCAGCACATGCCAAGGTAAAAGCAAACCATTTCTGCAAGCACAGAAGGTGGAACACGCAAACACATCAGCGAGGTGTGTGATTCCCATCACCCAGCAGAGCATCCCGAAACCACCCTCTCACCCCTCACAGGGTGATGTGCTGCTGTCAGAGCCACCCAGCTGCGTGGCTGTAAGGCAGGTGGACCCAAGTTGGTGTGAGTACCTGGGTGTAAAGGTCTCGGCGAGACAGGAGAGCATGCTCTTCAGCCAGCACTCCCCTCCCAACATATATGCAGAAAACTGGGTGCTGGTTCAGTCAAGCACAAAAGGACACACTTAAATTTCAGATGGTAAATACTGATTATAGTCACCCTACAATTATTATTGTTGTTGTTAAGGGGAGGCACACCATTAATTGCAAGCACATTGCTGAATCGATGCCTTAATCTCTTTGTACTTGTATCTAATCCTACCTCTGGGACAGACCATAAGCCCCTGAGAGCAGAGACAAAAAGCACCCTTCTGTGACCTGAACTTACGCCACACACCGCAACAGGTGTGTGAGAGAACAGTGAACTATTTACATAACATTGGGTACAACCTCAGGCCTTGCTTCACACTTGAGTAAGATTCCGAGCAACTCTAAAAACCCAAAACCAGTTAGATCTTCTCCCTCTCTCTGGGAAAAATCAAAAAAGAAAAGGTGGGAGTCAGGGGGCAGCAAGGAACGAGCATACTGTGGCCAGAGCTGCACGATGGCGTGGTGCTTCTGAGGTCAGGATAATGTCCTGGGAGCTTCCCAGTTTTCCAGTGTCGCTTTCCACGGTCCATGGACCAGCCTAACCTTACTTGCTGCACTCCAGCCCTGGCTCTAGGCTCCCCCAGGACTCTCCTCTCAGAGGCTGCAGCTTCCAGCATCTCCCTGCGTTTCTGGGCCAGCAGTTCCGCATGACAAATGGAAGATCCTGACAGCATCTCCCAGACTTTCCTTTTCCTCGGGCCGTGGCTATGCCACCGTCAGTGAGAGCAGAGCCTGCCCTTCCTCCACCACAGTGCCAACTGCTGAAAAAGAAGGGCTACAGCGTCAGGATCTTTCAAACAAATCTTATCTGCTGGGGCAGGAGAACTTTGCTGACTGTTTGAGCAGTTAAACCACAGGGACCCTGGCCGCTGTGGGGTGCAGGGGGAAGGAGGAGAGCTGTGCAAGCCCTCCGGGATGCTGAGAGCAGCTCTTGGCTGCACCCAGCTCCACGCAGCAAGTAATTAGTGCGTTTTGAGGTTGATACGCTGTGATTGATTTTTCTCTCACTTACCAATGTAAACGGGGAATAATTCCATCACAGTTGATGCAAACATTAGTATAAAATCGGTTTAAGTCAGAAAAGCGCTGGGTTGACTGTGTTACTGTATGGGAAAGCCAGTTTCAAAAGAACAGTCTTTATTTCCTTGTAACTATGTCTCCATCAATAAAATTGCCATGATTATCTTCATTTGTTTTAATGCCATTGCTCAGGTTCAGACTGTAATAGAAAGCGCTTTCAAGCTAAAATCCAAAGGCCCATGAAAATCCAAAAGCTTCCTTCTTGTGTGCCACAAGCTTTAATCCTGCAGAAGAGCAGAGCTGAAGGCATCACCAGCTGCAACGTACCCAGCACCCTGAGCGATCCTCAGGCACGAACACCATTTTCCTCACCCTCATGCTCCTCTCTCAACAGAAGTGGAAGTGCTCCTATTTCCCATAAGGATAGTCAAAGAGACTCTCCCTTTGTGCAAGAAAAGGATTTCTTTCTGCTTAAGGCGCAGCCTCGCCAACACTGACGTCCCATAAAGCAAGAGCTGATGTTTCCTACTAATTGTAAGGAAAGTACCCATCCTTTGCCACGTTCAAAAAAAACCCAAACATGCCAGGATCCGATGCTTGCCTTTTGCTGCATGCTCACAGGGGATGATGCCCCAATGCCGCACTTACATAAGCTCAGAGCCCTGCCAGGGTCCTGAAGCAAGGGGCGCGGAGGGGCACACTGATAGGGACTGTGGTAGCAGGTCACCCTGCAGGGCTGACAGAGGATTTTGGCAAAGCCTGAGATTAACAGACAGTCCCCCACCCCAGGGCAGGAGAGGAATTTTCTAAAACACCCCATAAGAAAATGAGAACTACTTCGTGCTGTACTTCCAGGAGGAGACGGCAGACTTTCCTGCCTGATGCTGAGCAGAGCCGGGCCATCTCCCCTGCGTGATGCCCAAAGCAAGGGGCTGCCTGCTCGGTGCAAACATCCTGCCTCCCACAGCTCACATTTATCCTCAGGGAAATTTACCTGCAGGTGCTGCCATCAGAAGTCCACAGTTGCCATCAGAAAGAGATATGGTCTCCAAAGGTTTCTAAAGCTAGCTGCTATTTTCTCCAAGATGATAGACAATAGATGATGACGTCGATTATTATTGTTACTGTTATCATTATCGTTTAAGTAAACCTGTCCCATGCTAGTCCTGAAGAAGACAGAACACAAAGCCTGAGCTCTCTATTTGGGTCAAGTTTCTCTCAGTTTAAACAAAGTACATAAAAGCCTAACAATGCTAACAAACACAGATACAGAGCTTAGCAAAACATTAGATTCTCCCACCAATTACTCTCTCTCAGTAAGCAGACATCTGTGGGATCACTCCTGGGCCTTTTAATTTAGCATGTCTTCTAATTAAAGAAAGATTAACTGCACTTCCAATAATTGCTCCTCCCTCCTCCATCAGGCTCAGGCTTCTGTCTTCCTCTTGAGCCTCCAGGGAGCACGAGTAACCAAAAACACATCCAGCACAGCCCCTCTCCCACCCATGAGCAAAGCCTCAAGGCACCAGCTCCACCACAGCCCAGCTCCCGCAGAGAACACGTTTTTCTGAGGGTGAGACTCTCCCCACGGCCTAAGCAGGATGATGGCTGGGAAAGAGGGAAATATACTCCCCTTGAAACCAAGGGGAAGAAGGCCATCGCCAGAGATAAGCTCAAACCTCACTTCTCACAGAGCTGGTGGTAGAAAATTTGCTTCCTCCTTCCAAGGCTGTGGTCAGGTGCTAAACTTAAATGGGACAAATCTTGGCATTTGCACCGAAGATCACTTAGGCAGTCTTGGATGAGCCCACATCTACTCAAGCCCAACCCTATCCCTTACCCACAAGGACCTGCCATCCAACTTTGCTCATCCCTGGTGCTTCCCTGAGACACCCCAGAGGCTTCCCCAGTACCCCCTGAGCTGCAACTCAGTTTCTACCCAGATATTTCAGGCATCACCTTCCCATTATAAATGCTGGGGAGGTTAGACACCTACATCAGTTCAGGACCTCAATCTCAGATCAGAAAAGCCTGCCTAAAACTTTTCCCAGTACCCACGAAACCAGCCGTGCTGGCAGATGGTCTGCAAACCACATGCACACAAACACATACCCACAGCTGCTCAAGGATAATAATGAGGTCCCCATATGCAAAAAATAGAGCTAAGAAAACATTTATCTTGATGAGGCAAAGCACCTGGTGTTGCAAATGAGTTTCAGGAGCCTTGAGGAAGAGTCTGGCCGTCCTACATCCCTGGCGCAAATCCCATCTCTGCTCATTTTCCAGGGCAATGGATTTCCAACCACCTTCCCAGCACACCATACCTTGAAGACAACTGCTGGGGGACAGCTGGAGCCAACAGCGACCAGCCATGAGAGGGTCCGCTGAGATTTCCACTTGCGGAAACATGAATAAAAGAGCAATCCCTTTGATACACACACTGGGACAAACCGCCCCTCCCAAACCAGCCACTCCCAAAACGCGTACATATTCAGTAAGTATCCAACTGCCAGTGCGACCTCTCACAGGTGGCATGTATGAAGAGAGGATGACCCCCTGTACGCACCAGCCTCAGCGGCTGCCGACAATACCTGCCCACCTGCTCCCTGTGATAGACGAGTAGGCTTCTTCCCCACTCTGCCAGAGGGCCAGGAGCACATCCGCTGGGCTCAGCCTGCACCCATGCTGCACCTTGGCAGCTCTCCCTCCTGTTCACCTCTGCTACGAGGTTGCTCTCTGGTTCACTGGGAGATTTACTTCCTCACCTGGAAGCACATTGAGCTGGGGAGGATCCAGCGAGGGAGGGTTGGGAAACTTCCTTGCTACAAACAGGAAGTTGGAGCCTGGATGCTGGGAGCAGCTGCATGCCCAGCCAAGCGTTCACGCTCATGTGGTGTCAGTGCAGCGGCTACAAGAGCTGCAGATTTTAGCAGGCTCGCTCCTACCCAAACCTGCTGCGCTCTGACCCACAGGCCGATGTGCAGGTTGGGCTCAGCCCATGGCAGCATGTGGCCCCAGCGTGGGCATCCCCTCGCTGAGGGGGCATCAGGGCTTCCTCAGACCCCAGGTGTGAGCTGGTGATGGGAAGGTAGTTGAGGACCAGAGGTCCCACGGGCTCACAGCCACCCTACCTCTGCCACCACCAAACTCTGCAGAGCTTCTGATGTACAGTTTTCTGATACAAGCAGTAATAAGCCAAAATCAAAACATATTCAAAACTTTTTCTTCATATGGCTTACCACCCAAATGGTGGCTGGCCAGCCCAGGAATACAAGCTATCCAGTAGAAGGGACAAAAACAGTTCACCCCACTCTGTGCCATATCAAGTTTGAGATCCGTAATGATCACTAGCTATGCCAACAGCAACACACCAAAGGCTTATCCTCAGGAAAGCTCATCAAAATGAGCAATACAGCCATTACACTCCAGAGAACATGGTATCAGACAATTTTAAAATTTCTCCATAAAACAAACTCTCACTCACTCTCATTCAAAATCAGAGGGACACTTGATCAAACACCACTTCTCTTCTACGGATAAGTTTCGCAGAAGGCGGAGAGGGTTCATCTTGGATCCACTGCAGATTTTGGTGTGGCACTGGTGCGCTCATTGGTTCTGGGTCTCGCATTTGCAATCCCACAAAATAGCACCTTCCCCCTGCCACTCACCAGTTTCCTTCCCTTCCCATTTGATCTAAAGCTCTTTGATACAGTGACTTCATGTTGGCATGCGGCAAACCCAGCGTGACATACCTCCTGGGCAAGGCAGACGCCAAGTCACAGCAATAACAAAGGTGGGCTGTGAGTCATTCCTGTCCCGCATGGAACAAGACTTTATTTCTCCTCTTTTTCCTCCTCCACCCATCAGTGAAAAAAAAACCAAAACTTCCAGGATAAGACATGAGGCTCAGTAGAGTTCTGCTGTCGGCAGGGCCAGGGCTCAAGCACAGGTTGCCTTGGCCCGCAGATGATGCTCTGCAAAGAGAGGTTTCTCCACAACAGTTTAAATTCCGTCTTTCTGGGCAGTCTCCCTGCAAAACTGAAGAATGAGCCTTTCGCATGTGGGAAAACGGCTTGTACGCAGACAGCTCCGAACTACAGCATTTTAATTAAGGGCTGAATCATGTTCCAGCTTGTGTAGTAACAGCGTGTAAAATAACCCCTTTAAACACATGCTCGCAGTAGCTACCGCACCACAGCACCGGGACAGGGGGAGGGAGGCTCCATGCCACCGTGGCTCCCCACCACCTCCTCTGCTCCTGCATCACCCTGCTGAAATGGAGGGGTGTGCAGGGCAGGGCTGGAGCAGGCAGGGGATCAGCCCCGTCCCCAAGGCACCCACCGCTGCGTGTTTCACCCCAGGGGCCACCCTGAGCCGCCACAGCCTGCCCGGGCAGACAGATGACCCCTGGGACTCGCTCCTCTTCCTTCACCTCTGCCACAGCCCTCCCGGCAGCTTCGGTTCTGCTCCGCACATGGGAGTACCCTCCCAAAAAGCTGCTGACACCCCCCCAAAAATGCTGCTGCACAGAGCCACCACCTTGCTGCTGGCAGGAAGGGCAGCCAGTCAGGATGCTCCCAGCCCCATCAGCAACACCACACCAATCCCCATGACTTAAATGGGATGTCTGGGTGCCTGGCAGCTCTGCATGCCAGTATTTGTAACAGTCATCCCAGCACCCTGTTCTGCAGGGACTGGTAAAACTCTTCTAAACAAAACCAAACCCAAACAAAACAAAAACCCATCTGAAAAAAAAAAAAAGTATTATCCAAGGAATGGAGCTTTCTCTCTCTCTTTTTTTTCCCTTTTTTTTTTAACCAAAAAAAAAAAATCAAAAATACAGTGCCTTCATTGTGCAATGCCAGGTGTGAGTATCACATTTAACCTTTAAGGAATCTAGATTGTTTAAAGGGAAGAGAGTCTGTTTCACCCTCCAGGCACAGCATTTGGAAGGGCAGCCAAGCAGCTCCAACCAACAACAGAGTGTGGCTGCCAACAGCATCACCTACACCCAGGACAGCCGTGTTGGCCTGTCTTGAGGTGAGTACCTTACTTATTTTTAAAAGACAAATAAAAAAAAAAAAAAAAAGGAAAACAAGGCTCATCTCACCTTGTGACTGCAGACAGAGCTTGGGGCCTCCGTCACACGCACGTTAAAGGCAGTGAATTCATATTTACAAGGCAATTTTCATCTTACTCTGCTCAAAGTAGAATAATTCCTTCTCTCTAGCAATTCCTACACCCCAGAACCTAAATCAACCCAACTTTTACCTTTTTCTTTTTTTTTTTTTATTTTTAATTTTTAATTCAACCACCGTGACAGCACATCCCTCCTGGTGCTGCAGCAACAACCAGGACACAACGTGGCAACCCCGATCACTGTCTATTTCTCTACACAGACTTTTTTACCTATTTGAACTCAAAATCCAGAGGAAAAGGACAGATTATAAAGTTTAACAGTGGAAATCCACCCCTGAGTTGTGGTAATCTCCCTCTGCTCTGCCTTACAAGCTCTTACCCTCAGCCGGACCAGAACATCCATATAAAGATCCAAAATCCTAAACCAGGACAAGGGCAAAGGCCATTGCAAAGCCCTCGGTGAAGCTGAGCTCAACGCACCTTTATTCTGTGTTATGACACTGCTTTGTCATTCACAGGCAACCAGGAAAAACGCTGCTGCTTCCCTCAGAAACTTGTCCCAGTCTCAAAAACTGTAAAATTGCAAAATTCTTTCTGTTCTAACCCGCCTGAATACAGCCAAGTTTCACTGTGAGGTTCAATCCATTAGCTGATTAAAAGCTATAGATCATGCTGCCTTGGACACATTCAGGCCATTATGAATAAGACCTGTCAGAAAAGCTTCCAGCACAACCAGTATCTTTGAAATTGCTACAGCTACAGTTAATAAAACTTCGCGTTCAATCGTTCTTCAAGCCTGCGATACCAACAGGCAAAGAAATTTATGGTATTCTTTGAAATTACATATTTAGAAGTGAGTTACAGGTAGAGCAGCTTTAATTCCCAAACAACAGCAACAAAAAATTATCCCCCAAAAATACCAAAGCCATTGTTGCATGCCAAGGACAGTCTGCCTATGAGAACGGCACCAAAAAAATGTCGTTGATTAATTCCAGCTCTAAGCTCTAACCAATGCATCTAACTATTATTGACCGCTCTTGAAAGTCATCAGTTTATCAAGAGCAGGATTCAAAATAAGAAAAATCAGAACAAATAACAGATTTTTTTCAGGGTTTGCAAATAAACGCTGACTACTAAGCAGCAGCCGCTGTTTTCCAGCATTGCTATAAGAGCTCTTTCCAAGTCACCTCCCCATATGCCACGACTGCCAGGAATAAAGTCCCTGGTATTCAGCAAGGCACTTCCTTCGTGCTTAATATTTGCCTGTGCCCCTGAGGTTGGGGTGGGAACCTGCATGCACCCATGCCAGCACCAAAATACCACTATCTGTAGCTAAATTAGGCAAGTAAATTACGGGAATGCAACCGTTTTTTTAACATCCCTAAGCTTACTTGAGTATCGCCTCTGACATCAGTTCTGGCTTGACAGGGAGAACAAGAAAACCACCGGGTCTCCACCGCCCAAGTAAATTCCCCCTCATTTCTGTCAACTGAGAACTCACTCCCCCTAAGTGCACTCTATAAATGCACCTGCACATGTCACTGTCTTTTTATTAGTGTCATGGCAAGCCCCCTATTACAGGAGATTTACAAGACTTCCTAGAGGCTCAGCAAACCTTCTCGCTCGCTCAAACTCAATACAATAAATAAGTCAAGATTTTTCATTTGCCCGTTACAAAGACATTTAAGCACTTGCCTTTACAGCAGCAAAACCTAAATCTTGTCAAATTGCTAGCTGTGCATTATTTACCTATATAATTTATCCTTATATGCTTCAAAATGATCTTTAAAGAGGCTGTAAAGGTGCCCAGTGTATCCAGCAGTCATGGCCATGAAACAAATCGTTTATGCAAATATTTTTAGCTCAGTTTTTATTTACCATCTAGTTATCATGTCCGGACCCCAAGCTCACAGACGGCAAAGAAAACACTCTGTAATCACCTATGACTCCTTCTTCACCTGCCATTCTGCATGAATAGTATACCCTGTGAGTATTTGCAAGTGTCCTGTGACCTTGTGAATTATTTTATTGTAGGATGTAGAAAAGCAGCTTTTCAAAGTGACAGGGAGTCATTTACAACTTGCATAGCCTGGCAAATGACTTAAGTACAACTCCACACACATGTTCGTGTTCTCCACGTGGTATTATTTTAAAACATATCCTTATTGTTAAAACATCCTCTGCTTTCAGAAAAGCAAAAAAAAATAAAAGGAAAAAATAATAGTGGCTACATTTGCTCTCAAAAAAATCTTATCCTACAAAATATTCTTGGTCTTATTACCCCATTTAATAAACATCTAATAATACAGATTACCAGATATTGCCTGTTTTGAACATTGAAGAATTTAGGTAAAAGTAATTATCCCAACTGACAGATCACAGTCAAAATATGTCAAACTGGGATTTTTTTCTGCTGAAACTCTGAGGATGACAAGAAGTGCTTCTCCAGGAAAGGGGCTTGGAGCTGAGCTACAGAATATGAACAGCATATATTTGCTTTAGAATAGGGATGGACTTCTGGGGCAACCAGAAGGGTGGTTTTAACCCTTTTTCACTCTCAGTTCCTAAAAGCTTTCTAGTGGCATCACTGATGCACGGTTCAGTTGAATGACAAGAAGCTTGCTTTTTCCAGGCTTATTTTTGCAGAGACCCCATAGGTAATCCATTGTAAAGTGCCAAATAGAGGATGAAAATTACCATGAAAAAAGGGCTGGGAAGCAAAGCAGCCATACAAGGAAATCCCACGAGGGACAGGTCAGATAATGCCCTACTACCACTGGCATTAAAGGAGAATGCATAGTTTACCGGAATGTGTGATTTTTTTTTATATCTGGACTTTTTGATCCCCATAACCACCATTTCTGTGCATGTATTCTTTGCTATGCCTTTGCTGATCACTTGTTGTCATCTGAAACCGGAAAGAAAACACAGCATTTATCTCAAAAGGAAACAAGTGATCACCAATACGCCTAGAAGCCCCAACCTTCAAAAATAAGAACCTGACTTCATACAGCAACAAGTCTGTGCAATAAGAACAAAAATTAATAGAATGGCAACTTGACTGATAGTACCAAGTCTATAAAAGAAAGTTTTCAAGACTCATGTGCTACTTCAGTCAACCAAACACGGTCCCTAGCTGAACTCATGACATATCTAAAACTAGTGGTACCAAAAAAACCCAAATCTGTGCCATCTGCACTTGGAACAAAAATTTCTGATAACTGAAGGAAATACTTTGACAAGGACAAGAATAATCAAAGGTCTGGACCTGTGAGAGAAGGCTGAAATGATCAGATTTGCTCTGAGGTCAGCAAACACATCAAAGGTTGCTGCAAATAGAAACGAACTGATCTGTTCTCTGCAATGACAGTGCACAGAACAGGGACTTGCAGGCTCCAACTGCAGGAAGGAAGATCTAATTCAGGTATTAGAGAAGGCTTTTTTTCCAGTGGTTAAGATAACCCTGGGCAGCTTTGCCGAGGGAACCTGTGGAATTTCCCGAGTGGAAGAGTTTTACAGACTGAAAGGCAAACCCTGCCAAAATGGTGAAGATATCTTACTGGGTGTAAGGGGGCGGACTCCTGAAATAATTCCCAGAACTATTCTTATGAGTGCATGATGAATTCCTGGACTGAGAGAGGGTAAACGCCCATATCAATAACAGAGATTAGGAGTTTCTCCTGTTCGTGGGCGAGGACAATGCTGACTGGAGTGTGGGAGGACACCATTTGCTTCCAAATCTCGTTGGCTGGTATTGCTCCGGCTCAGGATGGTTGCATGAATGGTTAGCCAGAACACATGCCCTGCTTGTTCAGTGCTGAACACAGTCATATTAGAGATGAAAGAACATGAACAAGGTCTTGACAAACACACACAGAGCAATGCGTAGAACCTTCTTTCTCAGGACCTCAAAGGACTTCAACCAGGTTCCTACAGTAGGTACTAACATCCCCATTTTACACAGAGAGGGGAGGCAGAGAGAGCTTAGTTTCCTGTCTGCAGCTAGGTCATGGTGACAGGAGGTACGGACACCCCAGACAACGCATTCGTCATCTTCCCATCCTCCCAGCACCCAGCACTATCTCCCTATCGTCATGGTATTTCCCTCTGATATAAATCCACTGACTTCTTGATGACCACCTGAGGCTGTAGAGCATCCTCCCTAAACCGAAGAATGGCAGGGACTCCACAGGATTTAGAAGTAATTCACTGGGGGAAAAAATGGGTCTGAAATCATCTGACAGAAGACCTGAGGTGGCTGCCAGGAGCTCGGCAGCCTTTGAACTGCATTAGCTTCCAGATCCATACGTCTGTGTCTTGGGTTTTTCCTCTAACTATGAGGAGTTAGAACAGCAAGTTACCATTAATGAACATGGGAAGCCAGGATATGAGCAATGTTTCAGCCACCTCTGCCTGCCCTCTTGCCATGCTTTGGGCCCAGATGGCATCTATGGGGGTCAGTCCACCACACGTTGTCTCTGCTGCTCCTTCCTCCTCAGGGGAGGATCCTCACACTCTGCCCTTGCTCCAGCGTGGGGTCCCTCCCACGGGAGACAGTCCTCCAGGAACTTCTCCAACGTGAGTCCTTCCCACAGGCTGCAGATGTTCACAAACAGCTCCAGCGTGGGCTTCCCACACAGTCACAGGCTATTTGGGTGCAGCCGCCTGCTCCAGCGTGGGGCCCTCCCCAAGCTGCAGGGGGGTCTCTGCTCCCCCATGACCCCCCATGGCAGCAGGGCACAGCCTGCCCTCTCACCACGGGCTGACGGGGAACCTCTGCTCCAGCCACCTCCTCCCACCTTTCCTCACTGACTGGGGTGTCTGCCTGGTTCTCTCTCACATCTCACCCCTCTTCTCCACAGCAGGTTTCACGGCAGGTTTTTTCCCCTGCTCCAATACATTATCCCAGAGGTACTGTTACCTTCCAGCTGAAAGGAATGACAGCACAGTTACCTTTGCAGTAGCATCTGCTCCAAGCACTTGCTCATGTGTTTGCTGTCCCCTGCGAACAGGACAATACCGCTCTGGTGCAAACAGAGGCTTGGGAACGGAGATAATGCCCCAAACCATCACTTCTCATGTTCACCAAAGAGCTGGTACGGATTTGATAAACAAACTGTAGAAACTCTGACAGCAGTCAAAAGGGAAATTTATTCCTTGAGTCTCATTTCCAAGTTTATGAAATATGTTGGGCTAAAAATCACTCACACACCAGCAACACTTTAGAAAAAGACCTTTGAAAGCCAGTTGCCGTAAGTAGCCAGGGTCACTCACTGCCAGCCACAGCTTCCTGCTCACGTGGACTTTTCAGATGACTCCAAGGCACGAGCCCTGTCACCAGAAGCTTTATTTATACTGTGCTGAAGAAACACCAAACCAATGTATTGGGTTTGTCAATGGGACAAATACTTAACAGCACACAATGCCTGCCTTTTGCAATGATGCTTAGCTCCAGGCTTTTCCTGGAAGACATCCCTTGCTCACACTGGGTACCACTTTCCTACATGGTTTTGAACACAGGTTTCGGCAGGACCCAGAGAACCAGGATAACGAAGGAGCCCAACAGGCACATCAAACTCCTTTGTCATCCCAGTTCTCAGGGTCCTACCACACACCAAGAAACACTTATTCAGCCATTCCATCCAGGTCCCTGCATGCAACCAGACCATCATCCTTGCAGGCATCCAGCTCTCACGTCCAGCATTCCTTAGCACCACGTTTTAGCAGCAGGCTCTTAAACAAGGACAGATCGCAGCCCCGTTTTTATCCATGGAGGTTTAGACTCTGATGTCTTACCTTATAAGCACACACGCCACATGTTCAGACTAGACACCTGAAGACATCTTCAATACATTTCAATCACTAGATTGCCTACAGAACTGTTATTTTCCTACCTTAATTTTTAGCTGCTGGATCAATTCAACAACGTATTTTATCTAAAACCTCCTGCAATCTAGCAAGATTTTACCAGTGCTGCATTTGGTACAACACAGCCACAAAACCTGGATTTCCCTTAGATATCAACGTCAGCTCCTTCTACCCAAGGGATCACTCCTGCCAATGTGGCAAAAGACATTTCCTGTCAAACCTCCGAGTATGGAGACATCAATACTATTCCTTCAAGGCAGGACCCAAAATTTCCAAGCTGCCTAAGAAGGAGCAGCTACTCATAAGAGATTTTTTTTTCCTCAGGACAAAAAACTTTTTCAAACTGAGAATTAAATTTAGTTTACCTTTTTGGGATGTCTCTGTGCCTAGTAAGCTGGAAGCTTTATAGGCACAACGAGTAGCAGGGAAACTCAAGATGGGACATGGCAGACTGAACAGATCAGATTTTCCATTTCTCTTCCCTTTCCCTCTCACTCCAGCATGCCTTTTACCACCTCCTCACAAGTGACAGGGTGGTAGATGATGAGGGGGTCCATCTTGAATCTCACTATCTAATAAAACCTTCCTGAAATCAAAACATCTCAGAAAAATGGCTCAGCTTCAGCAAAACAGCATTGTTAATTATTTAGAGGACAAGTCCCAAAAATATTCCAATTAGACTCAGTCCTATTATCATCTTGCAGCTGTCTTCACTGAGGAACTTCGAGAATTCTTTACCCTGTGTACTGGAGATCTTAACACTTTTCTAAAGGAAAATGAATAACAAAAAGCATCTGAGTGCCTGTCTGAAAGCTGCTGCTCTGGACCACCTACGAAGATGTGGCACTTTGTGCCCTGTAGCCTAATGCTTCCTCTCAGCTGTAAGTATACACTAAATCTAAAAAAAACTTATGTAGAGTTTTGTGTTTTACATCATTCTTGCTCATCTTCTTAAGGATGCTGCTGTTATATGTGCTGGTTTTGGACATCAACTCAACATTACAAAAAACCAAAAGCTGACAGCTAATTTAATTTAAGTTTTCATCCCCCACTCTGACGGATGGGATCAGGTCTGCATGTCTGACTTGGAGTACAGGATGTGGTGCTTCCTGAACCTATTCCTGCGTCCGTAAAGGTCGTGTTATAATCATGGCAACATTAATACTGAGCCTACTGCTGCCTATTGAAAATTAAATGCAGTCTACTGAAGAAAGCATCTATGAACTATGAGATACAATATAACCATCTTGGCATTTTTCTGAATGATAACTCAATTGTTTCCATCCTAGAGATATGCAAGCTTTGCTCAGGTCAATCAGTGTGTTATCAAACAAAATACAACTGTTCCAGTTCCAGTTAGCAATGAAGGTTAGGTGAACATCAGTTTAGCTTTTTATGTATTCACATATAATTAATTTTCATGCAAAATATTACTGGATAGAAAGACAGCCTAAGTGCCTCTTTTTATTGCCTTGCATGGCACCACATCTTCCTTTTCACTCATCTAATTTCTCTTTCCTGAGTGCTCATGCAGTCATTTGCTTATTCTGAATGCAACGAAAATTAAGATCATTTCTAACTTAAATGTCCATTTGAAGATGTCTCCTACCAAACCTCTAGACATGAACTAGGTCAACTGAAGTACTGGTTAGTCTCACAGCACCAATCTTCCAAGGGCTTTGCTCAGTGATTTTCTTGGCTACACTCTCAAAACTGAAAATACCACCCAACATGGACAACAAGATTTCAGACCCTGCCAAATCCTAACTATGCAGTGGGTTTGATATTAAGTAGCTGCAGACCAAAAGAAAATCCTTACCATCTTTTATTAAATCAACAGCATAAGCTATTAGGAGAAGGTTTGTGTTTTGAATTACACCTGAACTGGACCTTGTGGAACTACACCTCAGCTTCAACGGGGTTTCTCTGCAATGCCACACACTAAACCACCACCACCAGCAAGAGACTGGTAACACAACCCATAGCACATCTTGGTCCTACTTCTGCGGTCTGGAAAACACCACCTCCTCTAAACCTTTAACTGCAAGAAGATATTGCCAGGTGCTTCAACAGTAGCTAACTTACTGAAAAGCACGGCTAACATCACCGTTCTCTAAAACTCTTCCCTTCAGACATCATCTATTTATACATACTTAGGCACCGACTCTAGAAAGCCTCTGCTTGCCAGGAGGGTGGGAGGAGGGAAGAGGAGTGGAAAGCATGCTCTGATTTGAAATCCCGTATTTCCCTGTCTTAGCAAGGGAAATTGGAGGGGAAAAACATGCTTCTCCACTCAACTCTCCCAGTCCCATCGGTGCATCCATCCTGCCTGTGTTCCCACGTCCCACAGGTGGGGCACCCCAGCTCCTCCCCCGCAGGTTGCCCAGCCAGGATGGCTCTGTTCCCTACCCCAGCCTGCGGGCAGGACCCTCATGACCTGAGCACCGTCGTTCCTGCCCAGGCTTACTCTTGCAAGAAAATGCCTTTTCAAGCTCCTGCAGCTGGGATAATGCCTTTGGGACCGGATCTTTGACTACGCATGACAGCAGCTCCCCCTTGTACCTCAACCCCACCATGTGTGCCAGAAAAGCTGTCTACACGGACTCTTTAATAAGAACAAGAGCTGACTCACTGAATTAAAGCACCCTTAGTCCTAGAGGCTGCAAATTTAGCACAGAACTGCAAAGTTTTCTGCTGAGCTTCAGCCTGCCCTTGATTTTCACCTTGCCCTACAGAGAAGCATCCTAACCCGACGGAGGAAGGATCCTTCACCCTGCATCACCTCATAGGCGAGCAGTGGGGAGGGCAACAGGAGAGGGTCCACACAACCCCCATAGCATGGCATGGAGGCTGGCCAGGCCCCTAGGAGAAGGAAACAAAAAAAAAAACTGCTCCCCCTCATCCACAAACCAGGTCCCCAGGGCTGCTTGTAGCCACAAAACCACTGCTGTGACCCCACAGTCTCAGCCCCAGAAGCAGCATGGGGACACCACCCCCGAAGCCCTTCTCTGCCACTGATGGAGAATCCATGGATAAAGCCAGCACTCTCTGGCAGGATCTCCTGCCCCCTTGCCCCGGGGTCTCTGCCACGGCGCTCAGCTGCTGCTCTCCTCCAGGCAAATATTTCCATTTCCTCATCACACCCAAATCCCCTCTGCGGTCACCTCCCCAGCAAATTTGATTAAAGCTACACATTTTCTCACATCCTCTAAATAGAGCAGCTTATTCACATCCACAGTTACTCTCCTATACATTTGTTTATCCAACTATTTACATTGGCAAGCAGTCATCCTTGTAACCATCACAAACTAACCATTGGCAAGACCAAACCAGCATGCTACCCTGCAAACAGCCACAGCCCGCTAGTCCTGCTGCAAGAACCGGCTTTTTGCACATCCTCATTTAAGCTGACATTTCTCCTGAGCAGTTTCATTATCTCGGCCGTCAGCAAGCAAGTCCATCCCCCCTTGGGAAAACTCTGCCTTCTTGATTGCCTTGTTCCTCTGACCCGTGGCAGGTCTGGTCCTGTTTGTATTCAGCCTCCCCCGGGTCATGTAAAACCAGGGAGGGAGCAGGGGGATCCCTAGGAGAGGTGCAGGCTTTATATGCTAATACGTCCAGCGTGGATGAGCCCCTGACAGCTGACAGGCAGCTCAGTGCAGGCAGCATTGCTGCCGGGCAGGTTTTGGGCAGAGGCAGGTGCGTGGGGCTAAAAGGCATGTGTGCACCTCACTAATGGTCTTCAGACAGGACATTCCAGCACCTCCGGCATGACCCTGTAACAACTTGCAGGATGCGGTAATGAATATGGGGCAAATAAGTCAACACACGCCTGGCAAGGCAGGCTATTGCGCCTGCCCTTCGAAGAGAAACCTCTGAAATTAGACTTTTGCCGGGCTAAAAGTATTGGCAACGGCACATAAATGTTTTTTTCGTACATTTGTAGACATTTTCCCCACCGCTACCACTGACTGTGTCTGAATTTCCTGGACTAAGCTACAGAAACCACCACCGATACGGCTGGCCGAAGCCTACGAGGAACTGAACGCGGGGTGGGTTCTAAACAACACCCACTCTATGCTATGTATTACATTACCGAGGTGCTTTTCCAGAGACCAACTTTGCCAGTCTTGCCCTTTGCTTCAGCACCACTCCAATCAATTGAGACATCAAGACAATCAACTCTAGGACCAAGGAATTATTTAGGCAAATGGAAAACTGGAAAAGGACCTAAAAATCAACCAGGAAAAGGACCTGAAATTCTCCCTTAGTCACTCTTTTGATACTATGATGATAAGAGGCTTATTTGTACCTTGAAAGGCTGAATTTTTCTCATCTCTTTTGAGAAGCAAAGCAAAAGCAGCAAAACAGAGTATCAAAACCAGGTATGAAATGCCATCATGAAAATACGGCGCAGTTACGCGCAGACAAGCAAAAAGAGCACACCAGCGATCACAGGTGTGTTTGGCAGGGAGGGGACTGTTTTCACACTGCAGAGAAAAGCAATTAAAACCATCTAATATCCCAACGACTTTCAAAGGGCTGGTTTGTTTGATATTTTTCTGAAACGGTGGCAGGGCCGAGACAAATTTCACCAACATTCAAAGTTTTCACAATGCTCATAACACTTCCGTACTGGAAACGGAGGGCAGGTATCTCTCCATTGGCATGTAGCCAGCGGGTCCCTACTGATGCACACAGCACCTGCCACGCGTGTCTCACCCAAAGAAGAGCTGAGAGATTGTTTCCCCTAGATAATCTGAGGCTCCTTGGGGAAACGCATGTATTATCGGCTCAAAATTTCTAACACTGGTTAAATTATTGCTAAAGGTCAACATTTAATATTCCCCATGGGGACAGATGTGTTTTGTTGCCCTGCAGAATATATGTTTGCGGTAACATCTCTCTAAGCGTAGGTCACCCCGGCAAGAGGAAGAGCGAGCTAGCTGGGGCAGGGACCTGCCCTTCCCACTGTTTTCCACTGTCAGCTTTAATTTCACTGTTTTAACTCAGTCATCAGCACCTGCGGTCATAAAGTAAGTCCTCGACGCGACATAGCAACAGTGAGACTGGCTGGGGCACTCTGAGTTTACTTTTCTTCAGAGGGGAAGGGGGACACCTCTTAAATGTCAAAGAAAGGTCGGGGAACACCAGCTTTCAGCCCAGATCACCAGATGGAGTGAGTCATCCTCCCAGTTTCACATCCGCCATCACAGCCTTGAAGTCAGCAATGCCATGGATTTTGCACACAACGACATGAAATGCTTTGGGGTTGGACTTTCCTGAAGGACAGAGCTTGCTCCTGCTACAGACTCTCTAAGGGGCCAGCAGCTATGACACCCTATGGAAGAGCAGCCTAGTCCTGGGCAGTTTCCGCTCCCCGGAGCTGTGGCTACAGAAGTGTCCAGACAGTTCTGTACAGATGTGCCTCCACCTTTTTTCATTCCTCACGCTGCCAAGCTTAAGATTTCTTCAGCTATGTGGTTCTTCTCACGATCTGTTCTCCTTTTCATATTTTTGTGGAGAGCACAGAGATTTAGCATCCTTGCCCTAAGCGCTCCTTCCAAAGGAGCGGCAGAAAAAAAATACCTGTACCTCCCCAGGGAAGGAATTAAACTAGTATCTCACTGCAAGCATCCTTCAAGGTGATGCTGACAATAGTGCCTGCTGTTAATGAGGCTGCAACAGCTTATATATCAGCGCGGGTATCCAGCTGGAAACATTCAGAAGCATCGATCCCAAACTCGCCAACGCTGGCACTAAAATTCACGGCCCGACTACCTCCCGGTCATCAGCGTACACGTCACCTGCCTGAGATAGGAATATTTGCCATCACACCCCATCAACTACTCTTGAAAACTAGTTTATTTAAAGTCAGTGGGATCTATGCAGCAAATTTTCAGTATCTATTCCACCCTGTTGATAATGTCTATAAATTACTTGGAGAAACCAGCTGTAAAATCGCTAAACTGCTGATGACATGAAACTGAAGGGAGTAGTAAATACAAAGCAACCACAAGAGAGATCCAGAGGGATTCGTATCACTTATGTAACTAGGCCAGTGCACTGAAAATTAAATTTACTGCGGAGTAAATGTAAACTATTGCTCAGCTATTGGAAAACTGCGGAAGCAAAAAAAACTGCACTTCTGAACCCAAGCACAAGAGAACAGGACCATGAAGCCGCAACTGACACCTATCAACAATCTCTCCTGAAGGGAGAAAACTAACCCAGCAGAGCCACCACTGTGACGGGATCTACCATAGCTGGGAACAACACAGCCCTGGCAGGGGTCTGAGCAATGTGGGGATCACACACCACTCGGAGACTATAGGGCAGGTATGAGAGCAGGCTTGCATGAGAAGGCTGCAAACAGCAAGCATCCTTTCTTAGCAGGCAGCATTGCTGTTTGATTGTAAGTTGTGCCAAGGGCAAAGCAAGATGCTCGGGAATGGACGAGAAGCTCCCAGACCCACTGGCCATGCCTGTGGTAGCCGGAGGGGAACCCCAGGCACCTGAGCCCAAAGAAAGCTCTGAACTGAGAAAGGCACTGAGGCGGCAAGGAAATGCATGAAAGCGCCACGGATATAATTAACAGCTTCCAAAGTTATCTAAGTAAAGACTAATTTGTCTCAAAAATGTGTGCAGCATCACCTGTGCCTTGCTTCATGCACCTGTTAAACCCGTAAGAGTCAGCGGCTGGAGTTCAGCGAGGACAGGAGCACAGCAGCCTGATTAACCCCATCAGGGGCAGCTTCACCACAGCCAGGACATCAACACGGGGACCGAAGAAGCAAGGCGAGGGCAACTGCCTGTCCCGGACAGCAGGAGCCCAGCAGCAAGGGCCACTCTGCAGAGACAAGGAGCAAAGGGGGATGCCAACGGAAGGGAGAAGCCAGCGGCCAAATCTGGTCTTTTCCCAGCGTGACATTTTTCCAAGGCTTTGCACTGCACCTATTTTGTGCAGATCTACACAAGGATGGGGAGGAGGCATCCCTGCCACTGGGCAGCTTCTCTGCCAGACCCCAAATCCTTGCTCCCAAAAACTGTACTTGGACCACGCAACAGATCTCCCCTTAATCTTGCTCTTGGAAATGTCTGAGCTGTTTTGGCTGAAATTCCCTCCCGCTCCAAAATTAAAATAAAATACACAAAAGCATTGGTTTTGCTGACCTTCTTGGGAAACTTCAGCACAGGGATTTACAATTTGGCAACAGAACAAACAGCCGACAAATTTCCACAGTGCAAGAAGTCAGTCAAGGGACCTGATTGGCAGAGATTGTTACCTGCACTGCATATTACAGCGACTTTTTAAAAGGACAGAAGCAGAGAGAGGATCCCCACTGGAAAAAAACACCTAAGAACTGTCTAGCAGCTACAGAGTACTGTGTGCTTCACTTTAACATGACAGACCAACAGATCACTGGGTTGATGCTCCTGTCTCCAGCCTCAAGCAATACTTGACAGTACAGGGAAAGGTGAAAGCCTTCCGTGTTGCCAGGGCCTGAGCAAACCGCTAAAATGCCGGGTGCCCCTGCCTCCCCCAGCCTTCACAGGGCTCAAGAGCCTCCACATCCCACAAAGATGCTCAACGCTTCCTCGGCCACTTGCGGGACTGAGGCACCCAGGCGACTGTGCAATGCGGCAAACCATCTCTCCTCGTCTCCAGAGAAGCAGTTATATCCTGAAGCATGAAATTTGTTTAGCTCTGTTTTCATATGCATAAGAGAGTATCTGACATAAAATTATATAATCCCTAAAAAAAGTATAAAAATCATTTTGATACTTGACTCAATGGCATCTAACAAGCACGAGGGAAGAAAGGAAGTTTAATGCAAAGATTAATTTTTAAGTGGAAAACACAGAATGGCCTCAAAAACTAAAACCGTTATGATAAAGAACAATATTGAAAAGGTAATTAAAAATGTTATTAGACATAATTTCAGGAGGATAGAAAATGAAAAACTAATCAGCATAGATAAGCCAAATCTCCCACTCTTAGATGTTCCTTCACACGTGAAATTTTATTGTCTATAAATCTGCGCCACATTTTGCAGTACAGAACAGAAAAGCTCAGGTTTCGTTTCATTTTCCATTTTCTTTTCGGAAATGTAACGTGGTTAGCTGACTGCGTTAGCTTAATCTTCGCCTCTCGAAGCAAACAGGAATTTCCCAAATGTCTTTCCCCTTCCTTACGCAGGCTGTGCCCCTCTGCAGCCGCCTGCTCTCTCACGGCAGGGATGCTCATGCCTCCTGGGTCTCCTGGGGTCCCTTGTGAACCCATGGCCTCCCTCAACCCCGTTTGCGGGAAGGATTGAGATTTCCAAAATGCTGAGTCTCTCCAAAATGAATGAAAATTGACAAGACGACACAGGGTCAGAAGGAGCCAGCAGGCACGCTGCCTCTCGCTTGCCCACAGCCAGGGAAAGGGCTGGAAGGAGCCTGGGGACATCGACAAACAGGGGGTACGCGGGGCTTCGTGAGGAGGGATTTGGGATTTCTGTGCTTAGGTGACACAGGCATACACAAATCCATTGGGAAAGCTGCTTTTAACAGCTAATCACAAATTACTCCCTTTCTATCTGCATCTCTGCTGGTTTTTCTCCTTCTGTCTGGTTTTAGCTCCTAACTCCACACCAAACACCAAGGCTTCTGCTCTAGGACCCCGCTGAATCACGGTGCTAAATTGGGAAGTGTCCCGAAACGCATTTCGCCTTGCAGTGTCTGTTGCGGGATTTCTACCGGCAGCACCCAGCGGAGAAAAACAACCCGAGAAGCAAATAAAGAAACTGACGGGTTGGGGCTTTTTTTCTCCCCCCTTCTCCTGATGAGATTTCAAACCAGACATCAGTTCATGAATAAAGAAAAGGTTGTTTTGGTTTTGTTTCTAAGATAATGAAGTTTTGTGTATTTTTAGTGCCAAGGAAAATAGACACAGAAGAGAAGGAACGTAAGCAGCGTGGATGCTAAAATTTCCATTTTCCCAAGCTCCACCGCCTCGAGGCTGTGACTGCGTCTTCCCATGTCTTCACAAAGGGTCTTCCTGCGTGCCCACGTGTGTGATTTTAAGTCATACTGAAGTCAGTGGGATGACAACACGGGCATAAATGCTAAATATGAACAGCTCAAACCCTGAATGACCTTAACTCAGCCCAGGGCCTCCTTTTGCAGGAAAAAACATCAAAATGAAAGAACAATCATAGGACCATGAGCTCTCCTACACTGTTAATGCAGCTGATGGGGCTTTAAAACCTCTGCAGAGGAGGAATAAAAAGACAGTAGGAGAGGGTTAAAGAACACAGAGAGGCTTGAAGTGTGGTGATGAGAATAAGTTAATTTGGATGAGAAATACTAAAGATTAAGAGCTTCGAGCTTTGCCTTCCACAGCAGCAGTGTTTGTACTGCATGCAATACACAGGCCATCGAGTCTTGGCTCTGGAGCTTACAATGAAGCTGAAGAGAAAGGCGAGACGGATGGTAATGGCTACAGGGAAAAAGTCTGGGTGTAGCTGTGAATATACTGGGTCAATACTGATAAACACACCAATCTATATGGCTGCTGACACCAGGCACTCTACTCTCAAGCTTGCTGAAGCTGAGTTACTACCATTTCTCACCCATTCCTCCTCTCCCCAGAAAGAGCAGCAAACAGGAGGACACCTCTGTCTGAGCAGAGATGGTTTGTTCAAACACACGTGGCTACACATTCGTGTTGGGGCACCTAAAGACACGCTCCTCATGAACATTCCAAATTCACCCCATGGAACACGACAGGCTCACAACTCTTCCACAAGCAGAGCTGGCTTTTAGTATGGCAGGTACCAACAAAAAAAAAAAGTCTACTCCAACAAGCAGATCTGTGTTTAGGATGTTAGCTAACAACCTTTTCATCTGATGTCGGCTCAAGAACAGTCCTTACCAAAGGCCTGACCCTACCAGAGCTGAGTGCATCCGGCTTCAAATAAAGCCAACACCTACCTTGTTGGCAACTTCAGCAGCATTAAAGGTGCTTGTGCTTCCTCTGCGAAGAGGCAAGAGCCATGTGGGAAGAGCTGGTGGATAGGTTTCTGAGGGAGTAACATTAATTCCTGTAAGTAGACTGCACTTCCAAAAAAATAACACCAAAAAAATCTGTATGCGTGCTTGCACGGAACATGGCTCCTACCTCTGATCCCAAGCCCATAGAGGCCTCTTTAGCTCTTTCAGATGATGGCATGTCTGTGGGAGCCATGCTTACAGAAGAAAAAGAAACCCTCAGAAAGTATAAACGGAACCATTGATTTCTCTGTCACTAGCATTTTCCTCATTGCCAACCAAGTTGATGTCTCAGTAACTATTTATTTACACCCACGGTACCCAAGGATTATTCCAGAGATATTGGAAATAACTTCCAACCCCTTGCAAACAACTTGCGCTCCTCCACTGACTCCCAGGTCACCCCAACTTTAGTCTTTAAAGATACAGCACCTGGAGCTAACCCCTCAAGCTCCAGCTTCAGCTGCCACGGGAAACAGAGTCTCTTTCAGTGCCTTGGGTCCACTTTACCATTTAAAAACTCACTTTGAAATCATCTAAACTTTCAGACATTGAAGAGTTACATTTTTTGGAGGAATGTCACTTGGGCTGTGACCCAGGAAAGCAGACACTGAGCTCCTGCTGCCACCAATGGGACTCCATTGCGCACCTCGAACCCAGCAGAAGCTCAAGAGTTTCCTCAGTACTGGGACCTGGGCTTAAAATCGTGTCTGGTCACTGTGCGACCCGTGGTGGTGCGCACTGGCTGTGGCCAGCAAGGCACGATCACCCTGCAAAAGGCAGTCCCAGCTGCCAGAAGCCTGCAGCATCTGAAGTGGAGCTCCCATGGCCCTTCCTACAGTGATCTTTATCTTTTTCCTATTAATTCTGCCTATTTTTTCCCCTGCTGCTGCATTCATCACTATTTATGTCCCAACTGACTGCAAATCATTGATTCCTGCCTGCTTTGAAACTGTTCTTTTTGTATTCATAGATACTGTGTCCCTCTGCACATCCTAAGGCTAAGGCTCATCCTTACTCTTTTCCACTACATGCCTTGTGCTTCCAAAATCTACTCTTTTTTGTTATTTTTTCTTGATCCCCTCCATCCATTTTCTATATACCCACTTAGACTAACAATGGTACCCAGAAGCAAATACAGCACAGGGAGCAGTAACGGCAGCAGAGTGCAATAAATCACCCTGCTTTGCATCTGACATGCCCACTAGTCACCCGCAACTTTGGATGCCAACTCCGAGGGAACTGGGAGAGGCCTGGCTTTCAATAAGCACCATACAGCACCTTTTTGAAGTACAGGGGTTTTATTCCACAAGCAGTACCCAGTATCAAGGATCACCCAGAGGTAATTCACAATTTTGCATGGACTTAAGTCCATCATACTCAGTGACGATTTCCTCCAGGCTGAAGTCCAAGGACTCCGTTACCCTCACTGAGCATTGTGCAGTCAAATTTCTCCAATGGGGAGGAGAAATCTATCCTTTTTTTTCTTTGACTTATGACCAGAGCTTTTAACTGCCAGTAAAATTAAACCAAAACTGAATCAGAAATAACCTGGTGCATTTGGTTTTTTTCGCCAGGTCAACCTCTTTGAAAGGAAATGAAATATTCCCATCTCCATCACCTACTGTCACCAAATTGTGCATCCCTGCAGAAGCAGTACTGCAGGCTCACTGCGATGCACAAGCGCGGTGAGTCCCATGCTCCCGGCAAGCTCCGAGCGTGCGGTATGCCCACACCACTGAACGGTCCATGCTTGAGCTGGACATCCAACATCCATAGATGTGCAGTTCACCACACATGCACTGTATATCGTAGGTATCCATCCACTCCAACTTCTCTGCATGCACTACAGGTCTCGGCGTGCGCAAGAGACATTTTGAAGCATCAGGACACATCCGTGTCAGGAAAAACAAATAATTTACAGTTCCAAAATCCAGCACAAATCCAGAAAAAAGGGACACATCTGGAAAGATCTGAATTTAAAGTGATTCCTCACTAGTGTTGATAGAAGATGAATGTTGCAGTGGTTTGGGCAGCAAAGAGCCTTCCAGAAAGACAGAAAAACCAAAAATAGTACTTCTTCCCTGTAGCTGTGAGACAAAGAGACATTCCTACTAACAAGCACCAGTGCATCTCCAAAACTGCACCACAGACAATGGATAATATGTACTTCCAAACCAGAAGGGATCATGCTAAGGACCACGTTCTCTTGGGGTAAACCGAGGGATGCCGTACACACGTACCACACAGACCTACTACTGCAGTGAGATTCTGGAGGACCTCAACACAACACAAAACCTTGAACCACAAGTACTAGGGAACCCCTCCATGTGCCAACAGGAGGTAGGACCTCTTTATCCACACAAATGAGACCCTACCAATGGACACTGAACACAGCCTAAGCCAGAAAGTCACATTCACATGCCTCCCCCAAACCAATGCCACCGTATCCACCTTGAATCAATAAATTCCAAGAAGTGGTGCCCCAGTACTCAGGGCTGCTGGCATTGCAAGGCTGTTATGACATGATGCTCAGACCTAAGACGGAGAACAGCATGACCCAGACACGGTGGGCAATGCCAATACCATCTCGGAGCAGCCGAGAACTTGCACATTCAAAGTGCCAAAGCTTGTTCTTAATTTTCAAGATGCCTAAAGGAACTGTAATCCAGAGAGACTTATTAGGGTACATTTTCCAACTTGTTGCTCATTGAGTCTCCCCCTTAAACGAACACTGTGGATAAACTACAGTTTTCTACTGAATCTTTATTGCCTGAAATGCACTTTTCCTGCAACAAACTGTATATTTTTAGCAATCACGACAGGTAGAAAATGCTCTTGTCCTTTGGCAGACTTCTCACGGTCATTTTTACCGCCAACGGTCTTGGTATTTTTAAATGAGGACAAGCCCCAGGTAAAAGTACTTAATTGTAGTGGTGTATGGTATCCTGGCATCTTGTATGATTCCTGTATTTGCAGACTCGAGGTATTTGTTTGTATAGCAGGTTGTTAGTCTTCAGATAATAAATGCATTTCATGTTGTTGATTACAAGCTACTGCTGCTTCTTACTTAACAAGGATGTGGGAGAAAAAGGCAGTCCATGACAAATGCACTCATATAGACCAAGAGCATCAAGCTGTGTTTTGATATAAAAAAAGACAGAGTTTAAATGGTATACGAATCCTCTGTCAGCTGTCTCCACAAGCATCAGTTTAGCACTGGCATATGAGGGCTAATGGGGACCACCCACGTCTCTGGGTGATGTGGGGAAAGGAAGCTTCTGCACAGGTCTGGTCCTGAGCCTGCCCAAGTCAGCCAGGTCTCGACAGCCTCTCCAGGCTGAGACTAACCTAAAACCCACTCAGCAGTCGCAGCATGAGCGGAAAAGTCCCCCCATATCCCTTTTTTCTCCATGACCTGGAGGACCCACCTGAATAAACTAGTTGATACTCCAGTGCATCACTGGTCAGTTAATCCTCAGGCAAAGCTTATGTTTTAAGGCAACTCTGGAAACAGCATTGGGATGCTAAGGCTAATTATTTAAATAAAAATCTGTTTGAACTGCATTTATAGCAAAATGTGAAGTTCGAGTTTAACATGTTCTCCAACACCTTTCCCAACGTGCTGTACGTGCCTGCCCAAAGCTCCTCTGACATACGTAACCAGTACCTGGGGTCAGGGGCTCTGATCAGCCAACCACAAAGGTTTAAACTTCATCTGCCAGCTGCCCTCTTCCCCTGTAATGTGTGACTGCCTTAAAAAGCCCAATGTATATATTTTCAAACCATAATTCATTTTATTTGCTGTCAGGTTTCTGAGCCTCTGGAGCACACATGCTTCCTATTTTTGAGCTCCTTTGTGCAGCCACAGCATGCAAAACTGACATGTGCGTGGTAGGGGTGGATTTTGAGGAAAGGAGGAAAATTAAATGCACATAGCAATTCTTCTGAAACCCCACTGTAGTAGCTGGGGTTTTACAGGGAGTAAGGAAACAGTCCTTGAAACACTAGCACTACAAATCACAGCAGCTGGCAATAGCATCGCTATTCGAGATGCAAAAATTAAACGCACACAGCAATTCTGAAACCCCACTGTAGTAGCTGGGGTTTTACAGGGAGTAAGGAAACAGTCCTTGAAACACTAGCACTACAAATCACAGCAGCTGGCAATAGCATCGCTATTCGAGATGCACAACCAGCCTCCGGACCTCAGTAAACTGGAGGTCTACGATCATCATCACCATGTAGCACTGAAAAAGGAAAAAATCCGTAGGTTATACACCAACATCAACATGCTTTCAAAGCTGCTTTCTTCTGCCAAAAAGGAAAGCAGGTTTAAAACCCACAGTCAAAGACAGATTTTGGGGACAGGTTTTCAGTCACACCGATTCTGTCCCCAGCACCATCCGAGCTGGTCTGAACCAGAACAGTGTCAAACCCTTCCATTTGTCTTGCTACTTCTTCTTACTCTGGATTTCCAAACTCTCCCTCGAGTGGCCAGGAATAACCAGTTAATCAAAAACACCCTGTGGTTTAGGATAAAAAAAAAAAATGCTAACAGCAATT